>NW_028138946.1:0-224000 GCF_964270905.1 Leucopleurus acutus
ATTATTGTTTGGCCCAGCAGCTAGTCTACCTTGGTGAATATCAGTCTGTAGAAACAAAAAATATACTCTTTAACAGTTGCTTATACTGTTCCATGAATGTCAGTTTGGCCAGTTTGGTTGACAGTTCTGCTCACATTGTCTATATTGTTACTGACATTTATCAGTTTTATCAGTTACTGTAAGAAGTACTTTTAAAACTTTAAACCATCGTCTTGATCTGTTTTACCTCTTAATTCTGCCAATTTTGCTTTCAAAAATGTTGAAACACTTTTGTCACATAGATATTTAGGGATTTTCATGTTAAAATTGAGAAAAGATGCATACATTGTTCTATAAAATGTTGCTTTATAATGTGTGTAAAACACTTCAGATTTGTTGAATCTATTTGGCCTATGTCAGATTTCTAAACTAATAAAATGTAGAGATGTACATATTTTGAAAATTCTATAGTAAAAACATGTTCATATTCAACTTTTTTCTTGCTTAATTAAGATTTTCTTGATAGTAGTAAACTGTTACAATATTTTAATCAAGAAAAATGGTCTAGCCTTTATGGGTACTCTAAATTGATAGCAACAATCCTGCCTTGGAAAGTAATTTGCTGGGAGTAATCAGTTCCAACTCTTACCACTTTCTCTGTGTATGACCTCATTTATTTGTACTTAGATCCCTGGTCTATAAATTTGGCTTGTTGAGGTAATTGAATGAGTTCGTCCATGTAAATATATATCTTTTTAAATGGCAGCTACACATTAAGATCCCAAGTGTTGCCTAATGGAATGATCAGTAGCTTTATAAATGTAATGATTAATATTGCATAAGTTTAATTCAAGTCATACAGATAAAGTTAGATAGAGGCAAGTATTTTTTAAAGATGGTATTAAGAAAAAACTTTCTATACCAAATATGAAAATATAGCTGATACATATTTTAAGAAAGTGGATATTCTTTGATAATATTAAGGCTAATATTTTCCATGACAAACAGTGGTATTCAATTAGATCTACATGCTAGCAATAGAAAACACATCTAGTAATACTACCCACTTAAAGCAGCAGCAGGTGGAAGCTTTGAAAATACACCTTTATATTTTAGCAACAAGTTTCTCTTCTGGACACTATGGATATATAAGTATTTATAGGCTCTTAATTATTGATAATAGGTTTACAAATAGTATCTATATAATTTTATCTCCCTATTTACCCACCAATGTCAGTACCTATCTATCTATATCCACCTACATATATAAAGACAGAGATCAATATATCCATACATAAATGTATATAGAGAGAGATCAAGGCAGAGAGATTATCTATGTAGATGTATAGAGAGATATCTGTATATCTGTATCTCTGGAGAGAGATAGCTATCTATCAGTTTGGGGTGGTAGAGATAGAGAGAATATGTATTATCAGTTACTGAACTTTATTTTCTCAATATCTTGATTAGATGGGGAAAATAAAATTATTATATCTACTCTGTAGAATAAACACTATTCATCTGGTTGCAGTGACCCAACTTACAATCCAAAGGTCGTGACAAATATAGTCTCTCTTGAACTTTGTGGAAAATCTCATCCTTGTAAGAGCAAGGAAAAGAAAATATAGCCTTTACTATATTCTTTGAAAGCATTATTTAATTCTGTTACTGGCCAATCTTTATTTCCAGGAATAATTATAAATAAGTCAAAATAAATAAAATTAGCTATCTTAAAGTTTTGAGAGTCATTTCCCTCTTTACCCAATTTTTTTGTGATCATGCTAATAACCAAGAATAGAAAAAAGGAAAATGTAAACTAGAAAAAAGTTGAATTTGGAAGAGATTACAAAAACCTTTAAATCAAAAGAAGAAAATTCATGTTACCTTCATTTAAGCATGCCCCAATAAAGAAACTATGGAAAGAGCTTTAAGAAAACAATTTTGACAACTTAACTGTGTAGAAGATCATGTAGACTGAATTCAAGCTTCATGTAAGTAATATGACCATAATAAGGAAAATATGTCCTATTGCAATTTGGTCTATAAATATTCTGCCCATGTCATTGTAAGATTATTGACAAAATTCTTCTGGGAAACATATGGTTTACTGAGTTATAACAATGTTAATACCACCTGTGTCCCTAATTAGAACGTTTCGATTTAGTTAATCCTTAAAGATCACAGTCATGCTCATTACTTGTTACCAGGGCTAAGTTAATCACATAATAATGAGTAATATCAAGATGTCAAAATCACTAGAACTTCTGAGGCTAACTGCATATAAAAAGGATCAAATAAATATACTTATCGTGGTCCGCTAAAGCACAATAAGTACATATTTCTATTTTTCCCCATAGTATATTGCCAGTTCCAGGTCCAATGCCTAGAACCCTCTGGGCACATAGCAGGCATTTAAACTTAATGTATAAATAAATGACTGAATGTAGTATGAGGTTCCATCTATACAAGAAGCAATAAAGTCAGAGGATCAGTGAAGTGGACAGATGAAATTACAGAATATACTGATGAGATGATTCATATTTCAAAAACAAGAAATGATTTTTTTTTACCCCTGCTCCTAGGTTTTCTGTAATTTGGTGGGAAAAAGCAAATCCAGTGAATCTAGTATACAGACTGAAAGCAATGAGTGACCCCCATGGAGTTGAGTAATGCCTAGGTCTATTTCAGTTTAGTTATACTAGTATTTTCCAACCCTGCACATATGAGAATCACCTAGAGAGAAGTAGAAATGAAAACCCCAATACCAGTGCTTCATCTCTAAACAATTTGGTTATTTATTTTGGGGTGTGTCACATGCATGAGTATTTTTAGAAGCACCTCATCTCAGATCATTTGGAAGTATAGCTTGGGTGAGAAATAAAATTTAGCCAGTTGAAGGAAATAAGAATTTCTAACCAGATGTGGGGAATAGTGTGAAGAAAAAAATACAAACATGAAACTTTACAATATAAGTATTGCAGCATCATGGTGGTGGAGGAAAGTGGAGAGTTCCCAGAGATGAAGCTGAGAAAGAAGAGCACAGAGAAATTTGTTTTAAATATTTAGAGGCCAGGCTTTTACTGTAGACACCAGAAAGGAATATAAGGATTTCCGTTAAAAGAATGGCAGAGTTATTAGGCTGCATTTTCTCATAGATGTTGTGGCTGCATTTGGTAAGTTAGTACCTCACTTGGGAGTTTTATAATACTATAAATAAGAGACAATATTACCTGAATTCAGAATAAGGATAAAGACAGTGAGAAATAAATAAAACTATATATGTATGCGTACATGTTTATATTAAGTTAAATTGGTAAATTCAACTTAATTTATCTGGAGAGACTAGTTTCTAATTTGAATGAGTGAGCATATAATATTATAATTAACTGAGTATTCCTACTAATATTAATGGTAATTTACTGATGTCAAGTTTCAGAGGCTATAAATGTTTGAGCTTCAGTCTTTATAAATCTGAAATGCAGGTTGTTAACCATTATCTTATTTACTTTTAAAAATTATCTCCTTTTGTCAGAGAAAGGGGGGATAATATATTGATAGAAGGACATGGAAATGCCAAGTGTATTAGTTTTCTATTGCTGCACAGCAAATTAACTTAAACAGTGGCTTAAACAAATCTATTACCTCACAGCTAACCCATGAACAACAGGGGTTTGATCGGAGCTGGTCCACTTATATGCTGATGTTTTTCAATAGTAAATACTGCAGTACTACACAATCCCTGGTTGATTAAATCTGCTAATACAGAACTGTAGCTAAGGAGGAATCACATATATGGAGGGTCCACACTAAGTTAAACGTGGATTTAATTTAGAGTGGACCCTCTTTGCACCTCACTAACTCCTGCATTGTTCAAGTGCATTGTTAAGTGGTTTAGAAGTCTAGGCCCAAGTGGCTGGATTGGGTCTTATATGTCCCCAAATTAAGGTGTACCCAGCTGAGCTCTTACCTGAAGGATCTGAGGAAGAATCAGATTACAAGCTCATTCCTCCTGCTGATTTAATTCTGTTTCTTGTGACTGTAGTTCTTAGGTACCTGTCTCATTGCTATTGGGTGAGAGCTTCTCTATGCTCAGATGCTGCCTGTACTCCTTTTCATGTGTCATCCCCATATTCAAAGGCAGCAATATGTATCAAGTCCATCTCGTGTTTCAAATCTCTTTAAGTTCTGCGGTTGCTACTGCATCTGACTTCCTTTTCTGCTACAAGCCAGAGAAAAGTCTCTGCTTTTTGGGCTCATGTTAGACCAGACCAAACCAGTTAATCTGTATTTTAAGATTGACTTTGGAATTTAATTATACCTGTAAAATCCCTTCACAGCAGTACCTAGATTAGTGTTTAGCTGAATAACCAAGGGATAGGAATCTTGGAAGTGGTGGGGGCCATTTATTAAATTATGCCTATAAGATAAGATACAATTATACACACAAGTATACACAGAGTTAAGATTCATCAGCTTTTAGTCAGTGATATAAATTTTTGGAGTAAATAAATTTGTACAAGATGACTATTCAGATGGTCAAAAGAGATAGAATTGTGCCAGCCCAAGGAACACTAATTGCAGGTATAGCAACAGAGTTAACAAAGAGTCTAAATAAAGATAGTTGATCAAGGAGGGCATGTTTATTTTCATCCTGGAAGCTAAGGTGGAGAGCATTTTTTAAAGGTTAGATCAATTTCCTATGTCAAATGCTGAAAAAACATTAAATAAGAATTCACAAGCAAATGCTGGATTTGGTCATTAATTATTCCAGTGATAGCTGAGTAACAGACATAATGAAATTCAGAAGCTGAACATTAGGAGGTCAAGAATATAGATTTGATAGCATTTGAAGTGGACTAATTTTTGAGAACCTTAAATAAGATGGGGAAGTCTTAAAGCAGTATTTAGATTCAATCCTGAATCTAATTCCAAGTGAGGGCCCGATAATATACCTGACATGTCTCCCTTTTGAAATAACAGGTTTCTTAAGAAATCAAAAGAATCTGCCCATCTACCCACTCACCTATCCACTCATCCACTCCCTATCTACCCTTTAGCCATGCATGCATCAAGCTCTAAGAAATAGAGAACGATTCTTTTATTTCATTAAATATTTTAAAAATACAGTGACTGGTACTGAATTATGAGAATTCTTCATAATTTATAATGGTAAATGATGGATCTAATCTAAATAAGATTTTAAACAATTTTTTTATGCAGATAGACTTTGTAAAATTAAAATGATACTTTCTAGAAGCACTAGGAGGGGAGCTGAAGGCGGCTATTTCTCACCAATGGTGTAAAGGGTACAGGAGAAAAGTTATCTTTCATACTGTGCTTCCATGTCACTCTTTTATAAAAATGTTTACGTGCATTATTTCTATAAGTTGGAAAATAATCCACAAAGGGTAAAGTTGAGGAGAAAAGCATTAAATTATATACATTCCATTGAGATGACTTAATTTTGTTTGAAAGAGTATTTTACTATTTTCTTACATTATAATTAACAATATAATCATTATCTCTGTGGTAAATTTGAGTTATCTTGTTCTTGTCAGATCATGGTTGCAACTGTCCTTTTATGTTATTACTGGGCATGAAGCACCATGAGACACTCTGGTAAAATCTTTGAATTTTCATATAATTCTCCCTTTCTAGTGCAAATTAGTAGCAGCAAATATATTTTTTCATGATAATAAGAGTATATTTTCTCATAAGGATAACAGCTCATCTACTGGTATGAGTACTTAAAATATGACCAGAAAGTAGGGGGTAACTAGAAGGTTAGAAGTAACTATTTCCTACTAGAAACATCTACTCTTACAAATTTCCCATGTTACTCAATGGTGTGATGGTGGGATCAGCTACTCCTACTGTAGCCTTTAGTTCCTAAACTTTTTTTTTTAAAGGTACTGTGGTCACAGGACCATGTGATGGCCAACAGTTAAAAGTTTATTCCTCATCTTGAGAACAGCAGTCAAAACTTTCAGGGTGTCTTCATAATACCTTGGTTGTGTCTTAGGGTAATTCCAGTGTTCTATTAATCTGTCAGCTTCTAGGCAATAAAGTATACAGTAGGACCAGAGTATCCCATGGACATATGTCATTGTCATATCTCATGCACCCTTAGTCTGAAGTAATATTATGCAGGATGTCATGATGTTAGTTGGATGCTTTCTGAGTCCTAAGTTGGAAGTACTAAGGCTCTCTCTGATGCTATCAGGTCCAATATACTGCAGTAGTGATATAGACAGTCTATATGCTTGTTTTCTTCAATAGCCCATCTGACTCTAGTTAATGCTCTTTGGAACAACTTACTGATATCCCCTGGACCTTTCTTATGCCTATCCCAAATGTACCATTTCCATTTTATAATGGATTGGTACTATTTTTAATCAATCTCATGACTTGGGTCTGACTATACAGTTCATAATGGAACCTCTGGTCGTATAATAATTTTCAGTCATATTATCAAGTCTTTAGTTTTTACATGGGCCTTGTGGCAGGCTTAAAGCTGCTTTACAGGGAGTAATTATCAATTGCAGATGGCAGGATCTCACTCCAGAACCCTAGGTAGCTTTATGAAGGCTATGAGAGACTCTACACTACATTTTTATCTGTCTTAGATACTTCCAGCACCACGGACTATAGTGACTTAAGTAATCAAACGGTGAGGGTCATGTACACTGAGGCATTAATGTGCTGCATACCCCTTTTGTTCTGGTTCCATTTAAAACTGAGAAGTAACCAAATCACTTGCTGAATGGGTCCAATCTATATTCCAAAATTTACTATGAGCTCTCTCCAAAACTTAGTAGGCTTAAGTGTTGTTCTTTGTTTGTAGAAGGTACAAAGCACAATATCTTTACCTTGGATGTTTCAGCATGCCCCAAATAAACCCTCTCCCCCAAATTACCCAAAATGATAGCCCTCTGAATCTTTGTAAGATTTATTTCCCCTCTTCTCATGTACAGGTATTATATGAGGACATCCAGACAATTTGTCACTTCTTGCTTACCAGGTCCAATTCATATCATATCATCAATAGAGTGGATTAATGTGTTCATCTGTGGGATGTCTACAATGAAGGTCCATTTGCACTATACAGAGTAAATATGTCCATGGGGGCACTATCATAAACCTAAACTACTGATGTCAGATGAATGCAAAATACTCCTGCTTCTCCTTCTCAATAGGGATTGGAAGGAATGTATTTGCAAGTCAATAGCAACATGCCATGTGCTAGAAGTTGCACTGAATTTTTCTAGTTAACCACACTACCTGCAGCAGAAAGCAAATCTTGTGACTAAGGTTTGATTACTCTTATGGCAGCCAGACAACTCCATGATCCATCTAAGAGCATTCCTTACATCTCTTAAGTGCTTACATTATTTATGAAGCTAGTTGATACTTTTCCACCAATATCATAAATCACACTGTTTATAAAGTCTTAGAAAGTGGAGTACTTCAGTAAGCCAGGGGTTTTCAATACCTCATTTTACTATCAATAATGCAGTGTTTACTTTCATCTGGCCAGCAAGTGATATGATTTCCCCCAACCCTATCCTCAGAGTTTACTTCCTAAGACCTCTTCTGTTTCCAACTCACTTGATTTGGGTTCTCCTGCAAGCAGACCCGAGACAACAAGGATCTGAGCATTGTTTCTTTAGAAAGTGATACAATAAAATATTGGTACGGTAGCAGGAAATAACAATGGGAAGGGAAAAAAATGGAGAAATAAAGTATGCATTATCGAACCAGTTACCACAGTGTGCACTGAAAGGTCAGTTTCTCTGTGGTAGTCTAGGGACAATCAAATATATGCCTCAGTTCTCCCAACTAAGGAACAAGAATTATGTGGTATTTATCGACCAAATTACTAATGTCATTGGATGAGGGTCTCTTCTGGGGGACTTATGCTCTATCACTCTGGTTTGCCTTGAATTTGGACCAGTGTACTTCTCAGCCCAGGAAAAAAAAAACCACCTTTAGAAAAGGATTACAGGTATTTTTCAATAGGCTGCCTTCCTCCTGTAAAGCATGGACCTGGTACCGACAGTTTGTACTACTACCAGAGAATCTAGAAATTTGTACCAGGATAACACACAGACTGATCAGGTTTAGGGTGTGCTAGCAATAAAATAATTGACTAATTTGTATCATGAAAGGAAATGAAGGCCAGAAAGAATGAGAAAATCAGGATAAGAAGAGATCATGTGACTAGATGCTATGATGTGAATAAAGGGACAGGAGTAATGGGAGGAATACTACAAAGAGAAGGTTATTATCACCCTCCAAATCACACAGAAAAATAGATACTTTGGGGTTTCGAGTATATGTGACATCAGTATTATATAGCTTTACAAATAACATTAGAGAATTGATAGAAATACAGGCTTTGCCTCCACAACCCCAGTTACTTTTAATGTAACAATGTCAGCTATGAAACTCTATAAGACTGCTGGGGAAGCAGTATCCATCAGAGAGCACCAGGTTTATGCTTAGCAATCAGAGGCAGCTTTGTCAGGCAGAATTAATGAAGAGCAGATTTTGGAGAAAGAACATTTTTATGTGATTACTTGTCTAGATTTATTTTTTTACATATTTTTTATTTGCTTTATTTTAAGTCAACATTCCAGAAAGCACGATTAAATCCAGGAGGGAAGTGGTCAGATACTGAATTAATAGCTGGTAACTCTGTCAGAGAATATGTGAAATCACCTAAGAGAGGGCTGAATGAATCAAAAGACACATGGTTATTCTTGTAATCTAAATCCCTAGGCAAGAGGCAATGTTATAATTCCTCCTACAGCTGTTCCATCAAATATCTGTTCTATTCCTACATATTTCCAGTGAAAGGGAACAAATGACCTACCCATCACTGTAAGCATTTGATGTGTAGGTCCATAACAAAAACGATATAAAAATAGACTATATGAAATTGAAGAAATTGAATGTTAGGGTGACTTTAAAAAGTTCACAGACAAGCCATTGCATATGATATGGATGTAGCATAGTAAATAGCATTTACTTTTACAGATTTAGTGAAGGCACTGCATGCCATTAGGAAGGAAAATAGAAATAGAACCACAGACCCAGAAAAGCATAGACTGGGCTACAAGAATAGCTATTTGTTCAGTGCTATTGAGGAAGAGAGCTCCTAATAGGGAATCAACTATATAAGCAGCCTGGGGTCAGAATGCAAATGGTTTTGAAAATCTAAGTGGTTTAGAATTCACTCTGTAGGAAATGAGGAGTCACTGATGGCTTTTAAATAGAGGGGTGGCATGGTTAGAAGTAAGAGTGATGTTTAGGCTTAAGAGAAAAGAGAGAGAAGATGCAATGAGAGCATGTAATCACAAAATTATTTAGCGGTAGAATAAAGAGAGGAGGGCAGTCTGAATGAGACAAGGCAGAATCTTTTGGAATAATTGTTTTGAACTTGTTATTTTCATTATGATTTTTTAAATTATGAAATAAAGTCCACAAGGGACATTATGAATGTTATCCCATCATAGTCTACATACCATCTCTGACCTATGAAGATGGAATGATGGGTGGTGGGGGCTTGGTACAGTGTACCTGAAAATTTCTTTCCCTGAAATCCATCACTGTATTCTACCTCTGAAACATCCCAACCCTGATCATCATCCCTGCACTGTTAGTTGTAATATTAAAAGGCATATTTTTAAATATTCATAAAGGGAATATATTAAATATATTTTATTTCCCATGAATATGTTCTTCAGTCCAAAGCCTATTTCAATGCAGTTACCTCAAAAAGAGGGATAAGAAGACAATAACAAAAAGAGTAAGTGACTATCTGGAGTTAAACTACTAAAGGCAAAAATTTTTTGATTTAGAAAATGCTGTGTATAAGACCCTTTAATAAATGCTTTTCAAGGGTGACATCAGCATCAAGACAATGTGAGATGTTCCCTTTGTCTTTTCCCTTCCATCTATAAATGGTAAAACGGGCATAACTCAAATGTGTCTTTGTCCAACATGCATGGGCAGCAGAGAATTCCATATATCTGTACACCTAAAATGTGGGTGGACTAGAAGATAGGAGGCAAAACCAGGGAAACAACAGATGCAGTGCCTGTAATCTTGGACCCCCATTTGCAGCAGCTGAACCTACAGCTCCACAGAACCAGGAAGCATCAGGGGAGGGAGCATACACAACACTGGCCTCCTGGCTGCAGGGGTATTTGTGGTCACAGGGAACCAGATGGCAGTGGGATCTGCAGTCTCATCCCTTGAGGCACCTGCAAATCCAACCTCCCCCATCTGCAGTGGTGGTGCCCACAAACCTGACAACCTTGGTCAAAGCAGAGACACCCCTACCCTGGCTTTCCCTCCACATTCTCCCTTTTCTTGCAGTGGTGGAGCCTGTTACCCAGGAGACCCCAGATGGAGTGAAGGTGTCCACCATCCCAGTGCCCCAGGTGGCAACACCAGTAACACTAGCAGCAGCAAGACAATATGATTTCAGAGGTATAAGCAGTGACAAGGGTTCCAGACAACACCTCTGACAAAGACGGTAGGTGGTGGAAAGTACCCATTCTGAAATATGGCCAGGGGCAACTCAGGTAAGACAAACTTAATTTGTGCTATACCGCTGCCTACTGAAAAACAAAAGAAAGACCTCTAATTACTAGCATGATAAATTCTTAGAATTTAAAAAAAAAAGGGCTTCCCTGGTGGCACAGTGGTTGAGAGTCCGCCTGCTGATGCAGGGGACACGGGTTCGTGCCATGGTCCAGGAAGATCCAACATGCTGTGGAGTGGCTAGGCCCGTGAGCCATGACCGCTGAGCCTGCGTGTCCGGAGCCTGTGCTCTGCAACGGGAGAGGCCACAACAGTGAGAGGCCCATGTACCGCACCAAAAAAAAAAAAAAAAAAAGGTTTACCCTAAGAAGAAATGTGATTGCTACTTCATATGTGCCAGCAGAGGAACAACTCATCAAGCATGAAGAGCCACAATAACATGGTATTACAAAAGGAAAATGACAATTCTCCAGAAACCAAACAAAGTCATGGAATATGATGATCTAACTAACCAAGAATTCAAATAGCTGTCATATGGAAACTCAAAGAGCTACAAGAAAACTCAGAAAGGCAGTTCAATGAGCTCAGGAATAAAATTAATGAACAGAAGAAATACTTTACTAAAGATATTGAAACTCTAAAAATAACCAAATAAATTCTGGAGCTGGAGAACTCAATGAGATGGAAGAATGCATTAAAAAGCACTGGAAATAAAGCAGACCATATAGAAGAAAAAATTCATGAGCTCTATGAAAACTATTCCACTCTGTTAGGAAGAGCAATATTAGAATAATGGATAGCCAGAAGGAAAAGAGAGGGAGAAAGTAACAGTATATTTAAAGAAATAGTTTGATAGTTTGATAATTTGATAAAACTATAAAGGAAGAGGAAAAACATGGGAATTGTTATGGCAAATGAAGATAAAATAGTTATTTTCTGCTGATACCATCTTGTCTATGAGAGGTTTTATACAAATCTCATGGTAACCACAAAACATAAATCTAGAGAAGAGACATGAAACATAAGAGGAAACAGAAAAATCAGTTGAAAAAAACTGAGAAAAATCATAGAAAGCCATCAAACTAAATGGCAGACAAACACAAGGAAAAATGGACAATGCAGATATAGAGCACCAGAAGATAAAATGAAATACTATGACCTCATCTATCAATAATCACCCAAAATGTAAAGGGAGTGAATTAGCCAATCAAAAGACACAGAGTGACTGAATGGATTAAAAAAAGACTCAATTATATGTTGCTTCCAGGAGACTCACACCAGCTCTAAAGAAAAACATAGGCTCACATTTAATGGATGAAAGATAGCACTCCAAGCAAATGGCAGTCAAAATAAAGTGAGTGTAGCCATACTCATTAGACAAAATAGACTTCAAGCCAAACAAGATAACAAGAGACAAAGATGAACATTATATAATAAGAAAGGAGACAATTCATCAAGAAGATATAACAGTTAATATATATGCACCAAACATAAAATCACTAAAATATATAAAGCAATTATTAACAGAAATAAAGGGAGAAATTGACAGTGACACACTAATTGTAGGGGACTTTTTGCAACCCACTTACATCAATGGATGGATCATCCAGATGGAAGGTCCACAGAAAACAGTGGTCTTAAATGAAAGATTAGATCAGATAGTTTTAAGAGATTTATACAGAAAATTTTATCCAAATGCAATAGAATACACATTCTTCTCAAGTGCACATGGAACATTATCAAGGATAGATCATATGCTGGAACACAAAACAAAGAAGACAAATTATATAAAGCATGTTTTCAGATCATAATGAAATGAAATTAAAAATCATCTACAGGAAGAAAACTGGAAAAGTCACAAATAGGTGGAGACTGAACAACTATTGGGTTAAGAAAAAAAATGAAAGGAGAAATAAAAAAATGCCTGACGACAAATGAAAATATGACATCAAAATCTATAGGATGCATCAACAGCAGTACTAAGATGGAAGTTTATTGTAATACAGACCAACCTAAAGAAATAAGAAAAATCTCAAACAATCTTACCTTACACCTAAAGGAACTAGAAAGAGAAGAACAAATGAAGCCCAAAGTCAGTAGAAGGAAGGAAACAATAAAGATCAGAGTGCAATTGAACACACACACACACACACACACACAAGCACACACACACATTGCAGGCCAATATCTTGTATGACATAGGTATAAACATCCTCAATAAAGTATAGGAAAACAGAATTCAGCAATACATTAAAAGGATCATACACCATGATCAAATGGGATTTATCCCAGGGATGCAAGGATAGTTCAACATCTGCAAAGTCAATCAACATGATACACCACATTAACAAAATTAAGGATAAAAACAATATCACTTCAACCGATGCAGAAAAAGCATTTGACCAGATTCAAATGCCCATTTATGATACTCAATAAAATGGGTATAAAAGGAACTTAACATAATAAAGGTCATATATGAAAAACACACAGCCAACACCACACTTAGTGCAAAACTGAAAGCTATCCATCCAAGATCAGGAACGAGACAAGACTGCCCACTCTCGCCACTATCATTAAACATAGTATTGGAAGTCCTAACCAGAGCAATTAGGCAAGAAAAATAAAGGGCATTTCAGTCAGAAAGTTGAACTGTCACTATTTGCAAGTGACATGATTTTATATATAGAAAACTTTAAAGACTCCACCAAAAATACTATCAGAAATAATAAACAAATACAGTAAAGTTTCAGGGTAAAGAAACCAATATACTAATACCTGTTTCATTTCTATACACTAATAAACCAGCAGAAGGAAGTTAACAATCCCATTGCAACAAAAAGAATACCTTGGAGTAAATATAATCAAGGAGGTAAAAGACCTGTACACAGAAAACTATAAGACATTGCTGAAAGAAACTGAAGATGACACAAAGAAATGTAAAGATATATCGTGCTCATGGATTAGAAGAATATTGTTTAAATGTTCATATTACCTAAAGCAATATATAGATTCAATACAATCCCTATCAAATTTCAAAGACAACTTTCACAGAACCAGAACAAAAAAACTTAAAATTTATATGGAACCACAAGAGAACCCAAATAGTCAAAGCAATCCTGAGGGGAAAAAAGCCAGAGGTATAACACACCCTGATTTCAAATTATATTACAGAGTTATACTAATCAAAAGAGCATGGTATTGGCAGACACATAGATCAGTGAAACAGAATTGAGGGCCCAGAAATAAACCTATATATATATATGAACAACTTATAACAAAGGAGCAAAATACACACAAGGAGAAATGATAGTCTCTTTAATAAATGATTGGGAAAGCTGGACAGCCATGTTCAAAAGAATGGAACTGGACCACTATCCCATACTACACAAAAAATTTAACTCAAAGTGAATTAAAGACTTGAATGTGGGCTTCCCTGGTGGTGCAGTGGTTGAGAGTCCGCCTGCCGATGCAGTGGACATGGGTTCGTGCCCCGGTCCGGGAAGATCCCACATGCCGCAGAGCGGCTGGGCCCATGAGCCATGGCCGCTGAGCCTGCGCGTCCGGAGCCTGTGCTCCGCAACGGGAGAGGCCACAACAGTGAGAGGCCCGCGTACTGCAAAAAAAAAAAAAAAAAAAAAAAAAAAAGACTTGAATGTAAGACCTGTAACCATAAAGCTCCTAGAAGAAAACATAGGCAGTACACTATGACATTGATCTAGCAATATCATTCTGGGTATGTCTTCTCTGGCAAGGAAAACAAAAGCAAAAATAAATAAATGAGACTACAAACTGAAAAGCTTGTGCACAGCAAAGAAAACCATCAACAAAATGAATCGACAACCTAATTAAAAGATATTTGGGAAAAGATATTTGCAAATCATATCTGAAAGGGACTTGATAGCCTAAATATATAAATAACACATACCAAAAACATTTTTTTAATGGGTAGAGAAACTGAATAGATATTTTTCCAAAGAAGACATACAGGTGGCCAACCCTACAGATGCTGGACGTCACAAATTTTTAGGGAAACTCAAATCAAAACCACAATGAAATATCCCCTTACCCACTTTAGAATGACTATTATCAAAAAGGCCAGAAATAACAGTGTTGGAGAAGATGTGGAGAAAAGTTAATCCTCATACACTGCTGGTGGTGATGTAAATTGGTGCAGCCGCTATAAAAAACACTGTGGAGTTTCCTCACAAAATTAAGAATAGAGCCACCATATTACCCAGCTCTTTCACTTCTGGATATTTATCCAAATAATACAAGAACACAAATTCAAAAACAATACGCACTCTTACGTTCATTGCAGCACTATTTACAATAGCCAAGATGTGAAAACAACCTAAGTGGGTGACAGATGAATGGATAAAATAGATGTGGTATATGTACACAATGTAACACTACTCAGCCATAAGAAAGATGAAATCTTACCATTTGTGACAACATGGATAGGCCTCAGGCTAAATGAAGTAAGTCAGATGAAGAAAGATAAATACCACATGATTTCACTCATAGGTGAAATTTGTTCTTAAAAAAAAGATGAACAAACCAAAACAAAAACAGATACCGAGAACAAAGTAGTGGTTACCAGAGGAAAAGGTGGTAGGGGGAAGGTGAAATGGGTAAAGGGGGTCAACTGTATGGGAAGGGATGGAGACTAAATCGTTGGTGGTGAGCACATTGTAATTTATACAGAGGTCAAAATATAATATCGTACACATGAAACTTATATAATGTTATAAACCAAAAAAATCTGAAAACAAAAATAAACTAATGCTTTTGACCATGTTAGATTGTGGTCATTGTGATTTTGCGTGTTTAGGCACATGGTTATTTAAGTCAATTAGTCAACTCATGGACTATGCCATGAGTATGCAGTAAGCTATTTTATCTGAGAATGATTTTTCATGTATTTATCATAACAGTAATTGCACATGCTATTTCAATATCTTAATGATTCTAATTTATGTATCCTGTAATATACTATATTACATATATATACTATATAATATATTATATAGTATACTATTATACCACTATATATACTATACTAATTGCTTTGATTTGTGATTTGATACTGTGATAATCCTGTGTTTTGAAAATTGGGTCTGTTGGCATAGTATAATGTAAAAAATTTTTTTATTCATGTTTTTCCCCAGACACTAAAGAGTTTATGACCAAGACCAAAAACAAACTGCAAATGAAATATAATACATATTTTCAATAAATATAACTTGTACTTTGTAATATAACCATAGAAGTTATACCAATTCAGCAGCCTATGTGTCTAATAAAGTAACTGTTTAGCATTATCACTGTCTTTTGAAACATTGTATGTATGCCAGTAAACATTGTCAACTCTTTCATCAATGCAAAAGGTTATATAACTGTAGCTTTAAACAGAATTTATGCAAGGAAACTATGAAAATCCTCTGATCCGACTCCTGGTTGATTTGTCCTCGGTACAAGATGCAGTCCCAATATCCTGGTTTTATCCCCACATTTTCTTTTAGTTCCTCTCCCTCTCTTCCCCCATCCATAATCTCTCTCAAGATAAAGATATTGCAAACATGGAAGAGTGAACACTAGTTATTAAATTTTTATCTACTAAGCAGGATAAGGTTATACAGAAGGGTATATTTTTAGGTGAGGTGATAAAGGGAAGATCTCTCTGAAGAGGTGAGGTTAAGAGACATGTAACTAAGGAGGAATACTATGGGAGTGTCCTAGAGTAGACTATTTTCAGCAGTCTGAAGAACAAATGCAAAGACTCTAATGACAGGGCATGCCTTGTCTGTTTATGGAGCTGCAAGATGGCTGGTTAGTCTGGAAAAAAGTAACCCAGTGGGAGAGTTAAAGGATGAGAAGCTAGATTATGTAGGGTGCAGTAGTCAATAGGAAGGACTTTTTATTCCCAGTGTGCTGGAAGTTTGGGAGGCAGGACTAAGGAGGAGAATAACATGATCTAATTGACATTTGAAAAGATGTATTCTGGTTGTGTGAAAAACTGATTGATTGTAAAGAACTGAAGTGGGAGCATGGAGATCAATTAAAATGTTATTGCTCAAGCCTGCATGAGATGCTTTGGGTGGCTATGTTGGTAGGATATGACATGTGGAGAAAGAATTAGATTTAAGATTTATTGTAAAATTTAATGAAACAAGATTTGCTAATAGGCTATGCTAAGACATGAGAAAAAGATGACAATAACTCCAAGTTCTGAGGTGTGAGCAGCTTGAAAAATGACAGTGCCATTTACTGAGTTAGGAAACACTGGGAAAGTACATACAGGTTAAGTTCATGATGTCTCTTCAACATCCAAGACAGTTAGATGTATGATTCTGGAGTGCAGGGAGGAGACTTCCACAATAGATGTTTGAGGGATAGCAACATATCTGGGGTAGACTGAGGAGATATTGCAACAAGGGCCTTAAATGGAGAAAGGAGAGAAGAGAAAGGAGGTGAGGACTGAATTCTGGGAGATGCTGAACTTAATAGGTGGGGGAGGGGTGTCTTAAAGATGGGAAGGGCTTATCAGGGAAGGATGAGAATAAAATCTCAGTGAGATATGAGAAAAATCAAGAGCATTTTGTATCCCAGTGTTTCAATATTCATTTCACCCTTACAGCCACTCTGGATGAGAGAATAGATAGCTATTTTATTTTTACCTATTGGGTAAACACTTGAGATTCAGAAAGGTTAGACATATCCATTATTACAAAGTTAGTAAGTAGTAAAAACATGCCAAGAACAACATGTCTTCTGAGGCCTAGACCAAAAACCTCAACTGAAAAGAAAAATGTCTTAAAATAAAATTTAAAATCTTATGAGTAGTTTTTTTTTAAACAGAGAAAATTATTTTATCAGCAGACCTCAGTAAAAGCTTAAATTTATAGGCTTTGAAGAAAGTACTTAAATTTTATCGATGACAGATGCCTTTCCCAGAGGTAGAAGGAAGCCTATAGCTCATCTTTTTATTCCAGGGCCAATGTGTCTGAAACATTCCAGTATAAAAAGTGGCTGTCCTATAATATAAACTAGCATAATTAATAGAGTAGACAAAAGCAGGATTACTTCTTTCATAGAGGAAATTCCACAGGGGCCTAGAAGACAGAATAGTAATGTTAAATATTTCTTAAAGTATGTGTAGGTCAATAGATTTCCCAACATATATATCCAGATTTGATAAAGATCAAAAGGAGAATTTAACTACCAAACAAAATCAACTAAAAAAAGAGTAAAATTAAGTAACATTTTTTTCTTGGCATCATTAGTCTCTTCTAAAATATCAAAATATGAAAAATAGAGTTCTCTTTTATTATGGTTTTGAATTATATTTAAAATTTAATCAGATACTTAATTCTTTAATATGAAAAATGGAACAATTAGAAATATAATAATTCACTACCACTTATCTCATCTGCAAATCTGTTAGTGTTGTTTCATATTTTGTATTATTATGCCTATAATGTTTATATTTTTAAAATATAACTTTGATTTTTCTATAATTAAATGAATATGGTATTTACACCACTGTTTCAAAGTTTATGCATTCCTGACTTTATCTTAGATTGTCTGCATTTTGCTAAGGAGAACAAAAAATGCTGCTGTACTTAGTTTCTGCAGTTTTAGAATTTCTAAACGTTGTGTCAGTATTTGAGCAAAAATGATTTGTTTTTCGTAGGCAACACATTTATTCTTTCAACAGCTGTAAAACTGGGTTCATTTTCTCTGTGCTTTGAATGGTATATATGAGAAGCCCAAATCTAGTGTTTTGAGTTTTTTTTTTCTCCAGCTGGGATGTCTCTACAATTTCTTTTTCTTTAAAGGTCAAAAAATTAGCTCTATATGTCAGAGTTTTTAGACCTCAATTAATTTTTTTTGTTATAGAAAGTGCTATTTCCCACTGTAAATGAAAATGTTTCCTCATTAGAGGCAAATACTTCTAGCAGCTTAGGGTTTAATCCTTCCTGATTCCTAATATATTATTTCTACAATTTGTCAGTACCCCAACTCCTTATATTGTATTGGTATTTTCTGTCTTTGCTAGCTATCTTATTTAAATTGTTATTTTATTCTGAATTCTTTGTAATTTTTATTAAGATGTCCTGGGTACCACTTCTGGAAATGTGTTGCAAGTACATAGTTCAGAGTGAATTAGTTTACAGCATACCCTTCTAAAATTAGATACTAAAAAGTCAGTAGGGTCATCATTGGACAAAGTGTACACCACTGGTCAATCAATAAATATCATGTTAAGCTTCAAAGTTAGTGAGCAAAGAAAAAAACAGGGTTTTCGTTCCTGGTTATTGTTGCACTATTTCGAAGAATAACTAATTTACATATCTAAACATGCACATGGAAAACAATTGTGAATTTCTACAATATTCCCAATTTTGGAAAGGAAAGTAAATAATTATAATTCTCTTTTGCTGTCTTACAATAGTATGAGTTTAAGTTATGTATGTGTGTTAGCATGTGTGTGTGAACACTTATCTATGCATACTCAGTGAAAATGGGATATGGACAGTGGAACCTTGGGGAAAAAACTAAATTAAATTACTTCCAGAACCATCGGCTCCAGATCCCTAAATTGAGTAAGCAGAGCAAGTTCATAACACAGGTGAAATTCTCACAGATACAGCTTCTACTAAAGTGTAAAAAAACTAGAATATATAATCATAGTTTTTTATTACCTTTTCTCTATAAATTAATTGGTTCCTTTAGGATCATTTTGTGTGTGTATGTTTGTATTGTCTTCATTCTTCCTTTGTTCTGGTAACCCTAAATATTTCTACATCAGATTAGTCAATTATAATCGATAGCATCTCTTTTTTTTTTTTTTTACTATAATTGAACTCTACCCTGGATGAATGGGAAGGAGTATAAGCTTGAAGGCTTCCTCATAACGTTCAGACAGGCTGCCCACACATCAGATTCCAGATGAAGAAAAATCCTATAACCCTCGCTCACAGAACCTCAAGCTCCTAATGTTTAGGTTGATTATGTTCATGAGAAGGTATTTTTACAGATTCAACCATTATTGCTAGTATAGGTACCAGACACTATTGCTTTATGTAAAAGAGTTATGGAATTGATGAGACTGAACCTTACAACATATCTATAGGAAGTTCATTTATTCTCTCAATGCTATGGTGAATGAAACTGTTTTAATTTTCTTTTCAGGTTGTTTATTGCTAGCATGTAGAAACAATTTTGTATTGATTTTCACCATGAAACATTCCTCAAATTGTTTCAGTTCTTAGTTTTGTTGTGAATTCCTTTGGATTTCCTACATCAAGAATCATGCAGTTTGACAATAAAGACAGGATTACTTATTTTCTCAAGCAGGTAACATTAATTTCTTTCTTAATTTCTCTCTTTTTGATTTCCTTCCTTATTTCATTTGATCAAATTTCTAGGACACTGTAGAGTAGAAGTAGTGAAAAGTCTTCAAGAAAACGCTTTCAAGTTTTTACCATTAAGTTTCATGTAAACTGTATGTTTATGGTAGGTTTTTTTCTTTATTGGGTTTAGAGAGTTGATTTCTAGTCTTCATTTGGTGAGAATGTTTATCATTAATGGATGTGGATTTTGTCAATTTCTTTTGTTGCATCTATTGAAATGATTGTGTGGTTTTTATGTTTATCCTATTAATGTAAAGTATTGCATTAATTTTCAGATGTTAATTTGCATTCCTGGACCAAACTGTTTGATCATGCTGTTTAACCTTTTATATATTGCTGAATTATTTGTTCTTACTTTGAGAATACTTGTGTCCATGCTCATGAGATACTGATCAATAATTTGTGTAATATCTTTGTCTAATTTTTGGTATCAGATTAATACTGGCTTTGAGGAATGAATTGGAAAACACTTTCCTCCTCTATTTCCTAAAGAATATGTGAAGGATTCTGTTCGTGCTTTTGGTAGAACTCAACAGAAAGACCATCTGCTTTCAGCCTTTTGTAAAAAAAAAAACAAAAAATAAACAAAAACAAAAAATTGATTCTTTTTACTTTTAATAGGTCTATTTAAGTTCTTTCATCAGTTTTGTAATTTGCATTGTTCTATATTTCTTTCATCTAATTTCTTTCATCTAATTTTTGGCAAAATGTTATTGACAAAAATCCTCCAATTTATGTAACATTAGTACTGATACCCCCCACCCCTCAATTCCTGATTTTGGCATTTGTTTCATTTGCCTTATTTACTTGGTAAGCAGAGAATTTGTTGAATCTCTCACTACTTCATTGTATAAATCAGCTTAACTATGTGACATTTTAAAAGTTTTATGATAGTGGTATAAGATTCAGTGAAGGAATGTAGGGCAGATGACTATCTCAATGCTGGTAGTACATAGAGTAGGGGTAAATCTTAACCAGATGGGTATATAGTATGAGGAGAAGTAAAGACCAGAGAAGAGGTCTCTAAAGTAGATTGAGAAAATACATATAACCTTGGGTAACGTATTTATTTAAAACTAAGCAATTTTTCCCCAAAGTTCATTCCCACTGCTGGTGGGGGAAAATAGACTTAAAGTTAATTCACTATCATCCAACTAAAATAACACAGTATATTTATAAATAAATACCACTTTAATCAATTTAAAATCTAATCTGTCTCTATAAAAAGACTGTTCATCTCTTTCCTATGGTGTTCAGGCCATTTCTTATGCCAAGGATACAAGGATAAAATTACATATTCTCATTGCACTGGTCCTGGGTTCCTCTTGTATATATTGCCTCTTTATGCTATCTTTTAATTCAAAAATCTTTTGAGATATTAAATTTAAACATCAGCCCCTGTATCCAATACACCGATTTCTGAAGTATCCAGAGTTGGTGCACCTCATGAAAAGGTATCTTAGTCATTAAAAAAGAAACCACTAGGATCTGAACTTTATCTAAACTTAGATCCCATTAGCACTACTAATAATTTGAGTCTCTATTCTGGCCCTTGGCTTAGGCTTTCACTTGCCATTTATACTAGTAGAGTATGTTACTCTTTCTCACATTTGTGCAACCAGGTTAGCTGACCTCCAATCCAGATACCTGCTACAACATACACTGGGTTTATGCAAGTTTTCTGAATTCTTTCTAAACCATATAACAAAGAGTGAGTTTCATCACTTCTATTCAACATAGTATTAAGAAGTGTTAGGCAGTGCACCTAGGCAAGTAAAAGGCATCCAAATTGGAAAGGAAGAAGTAAAACTCACTATTTGCAGATGATATTATATATAGAAAACTCTAAAGACTCCATCAAAAGACTCATAACTAATAAAATAATTCAGTAAAGACAGGTGGTAGCCAAAATGGTGGAGAAAGACCCTGAACTCATCTCCTCCCAGAGACACATCAAAATTACAACTACTTACAAAGCAATTATCTATGATAATAACCTGAAGACTAACAGAAAAGACCTTCCACAATCATACATGAAGGGAGAACCACAGTGATATGGGTAAGGGGCAGAGACACAATATAGTCAGGTCCTACAACCCCAGGGTAAGCAACCCACAGAGAGGAGGAATATCACAATTGTAGAGGTCCTCCTCAAAGAGTGAGGTGTCTGAGTTCCACATCAGGCTCGCCCTGTTCTGGGAAGATGTGCTCTCAGAAAGTCTGGCTTTGAAAACCAGTGGAGCTTATGTTTGGGAGAGCAGGCAGGCAACAGGAAACAGAGAGACTGCTTTTAAAGGATATGCACAAAATCTCATACACTCTGTGTCCTGGCAGAGATGGAGTAGTTTAAAATGAGCCTAGGTTAGATTAATTTCATCTTGGAGGGCCTCCTGGAGAGGCAGGAGGCAACTGGGAATCCCTCTGGGAACAGAGATCCTAGTGGCAGCCATTTTGAGAAACTCATTCTACTGCTATAACAGTGGTTCTTGTAAGTGCCATTCTGGAATCCTCCCTCTACTTTCTTAGCTCTGGAGGCTCATTCATCACTAGTGTTGGTATCAGCCCTAAAACTCCTGAGCCATGCAGACAGCCACACAAGGACCTGACGTCAGCAGGCTGGCACCAGCCTTGAGCCACCTGGGCTGCGTAGCCAGCTAAACAGGGATCTGGCTCTGCCCTCCAGTGGGCCAGCAGCCACCCCGGGACTCCCTGTAATGTACAGCCAGCCATGTGAGAAGCCTACCCTGCACTCCCAGAGGGCTCTCTGCCACCACACAAGGCACAGACTTACAGCCATCTGGGCTTGGAACCAGTTCTGCCTACCAGTTCACCCACAGTAGTCAGTCCACCACAACTGAGGGCTGCACAAGCCCACATATGGGGCATCCCTAGAGCAAACGGCTCTGGTGACCAGAGGGGAGTGTGCTGCTGGGCCCTTTGGACATCTCCTACATAAGGCCAATTCTCCAAGATTGGGAAATGTAACCAATCTACTTAACATATACAAATAAATACAGAGAATTAGGCACAATGAGCAAACAATGTTCCAAATTAAGGAAAAGATAAAACCTCAGGTAACGAATTAAGTGGAGGAAAGCAATCTATCTGATAAAGAGTTCAAGGTAATCATCACAAAGATGCTCACTGAACTCAGGAGAAGAATGGATGAAAACAGTGAGAATTTTTAACAGAGTTAGAAAATATAAAGAACTGCCAAACAGAGCTGAAGAACTGAAATAAAAAATACACTAAGAGGAATCAGTGGTAGATTAGATGATACAGAGAAACTGGTTAGTGATCTGGAAGACACAACCTGTTCACTCAGCTTGTTCACTCAAGCAGAACAGAAAAGAATTTTTAAAAATGAAGATAGTTTAAGAGACATCTGGGACAACATCAAGCCTAATAGCATTTGTATTATAGGAGGAAAGAGAAGAGAGAGAGAAAGGGGCAGAGAACTTATCTGAAGAAATAATAGCTGAAAAATTCCCAAACCTGAAGAAAAAGACATCCAAGTCCAAGAAGCAGAGAGTCCCAAACAACATGAATCCAAATTAGGCCACACCAAGACACATTGTAATTAAAATGCCAAAAATTAGAATCTTAAAAGAGTAAAATAATGAGTTAAATATAAGGGAACTCCCATAAGGCTACTAGCTGACTTTTCAGCAGAAACTTTGCAGGTCAGAAAGGGGTGGCACAATATATTCAAAGTGATGAAAGGGAAAATCCTACAACCAAGAATATTCTACCCACCAAGGTTATTATTCAGATTTGAAGTAGAGATAAACAGTTTTATGGATAAGCAAAAGCTAAAAGAGTTTAGCACTACTAAAATGGTCTTACAAGAAATGATAAAAGGATTTCTCTAAGTGGAAAAAATTTACATCTAGAAATATGAAAGTTATAAAAAGCAATCTCACTGGTAAAGACAAACATGCAGTAAAGGTGGAAGACCAACTAATTATAAAACTAATAGGAAGGTTAAAGGACAAAAGTATTACAATTATCTATATTTCCACTGAGTACATAAGGAATGCACATACACAAAAAGATGTAAAATACGACATCAAAAAACAGACTTGGGCGGAGTAAAACTGTAAGGTGGTTAGAATGTGTTCAAACTTGAAATCATTAACTTAAAATAATCATATCTATTTTTTTGTACCCATACCTCATGGTAACCACCATCCAAAACCTATAATAGATATGTACACACAACAAGAGAAAGGAATCCAAATGTAACACTAAAGGTAGCCATTAAATCACAAGAACAAAAGAAGAAACAAAATAACCTACAAAAACCCCTCAGAAAATAATGAACAAAATGGCAATAAGTATATACTCTCAATAAATAAACATAAATGGATTAAGTCTAATCAAAAGATAGTGACTGACTGAATAAAAAAGACCCATATATATGCTGCCTTAAGAGAATCACTTCAGATCTAAAGACGCACAGACTGAAAGAGAGTGGATAAAAAGAGGTATTGCATGCCAAAGGAAATGAAAACTGGGTAGCAAAACTTCTATAAAAATATTCTTTAAAACAAAGGCTCATAAAGGACAAAGGATATTACATAATGATAAAGGATCAATACAACAAGGAGATATGACAATTATAAATATGTAATGCACCCACATAGGAACATCTACATACATAAAGCAAATATGAACATAAAGGGAGAAATTGACAATACAGTGATAGTAAGGGGCTTTAACATCTTACTTACATCAATAGACAGATCATGCAGACAAAAAAGAAATCAGTGAGGAAACATTGGCCTTAAATGAGGTAGTAGGTCAGATATAAATATACAATTAATAGGTAAAATTAATACGTATATTTCACCAAAGACAGGAGAATACACATTATGTTCAAGTGCACATGGAACATTATTCAGGATAGATCGTATGTTAGGCTACAAGATATGTCTCAATAAATTTAAGAAGATTGAAATGTCAAGCATATCTTCTAACCACAACAGTATTAGACTACATATTAACTACATGGATAAAAACTGCAAAAAACACAAACATATGGTATCTAAACAACATGCTACTAAAGAACCAATGGGTCACTGAAGAAACAAAAGTTAATAAATACCTGGAGACAAATGAAGAAAAAACCACAACAATCCAAAACCTATTTGACACAGCAAAAGCAGTTCTAAGAGGGAAGTTTATAGTGATACAAGCATACCTCAGGAAACAAAAATCTGAAACTATTTTACCTCTAAAGAAACTAGAAAAAGGACAAATAAAACCCAATGTTAGAAGAAGGAAAGAAATAAAGATCAGAGTGGAAATAAGAGACTTAATAAAATAGAGAAAAAATTAAAACTAAGAACTGTTGGGCTTCCCTGGTGGCGCAGTGGTTGAGAGTCCGCCTGCCGATGCAGGGACACGGGTTCGTGCCCCGGTCAGGAAGATCCCACATGCCGTGGAGCGGCTGGGCCCGTGAGCCATGGCCGCTGAGCCTGCGCATCCGGAACCTGTGCTCCGCAATGGGAGAGGCCACAACAGTGAGAGGCCCGCGTACCGCAGAAAAAAACAAAACAAAACAAAAAACTAAGAACTGTTACTTTGGAAAAACTAATAAAGCTTTATGAAAACCCATTAAGAAAAAAGAGGTTTAACTAAAATCAGAAATAAGTTACAACACTACAGAAAAACAAATGATAAGAGATTACTAAGAACAATTATATGCTAATTAAATGAACAACCTAGAAGAAATAGATACATTCCTAGAAACATAAAATCTCCCAAAAGTGAATCAGGAAGAAATAGTAAATATAAACAAATTTACCAGTAATGAAATTGAACCAGTTAAAACAAACAAACAAAAAAACTCCCAAACCAAAGTCCAGGACCAGATGACTTCACAGGTGAATTCTACGAAACATTTAAAGAAAAGTTAATACCTGTCTCTCTCAAACTATTCCAAAATAATCTAAGAAGGAATCCTTCCAAACTCATTCTACTAGGACAGCATAATGCTCATCCCAAAACCAGACACCACCCACCCACACAAATTACACGCCAATATCCCTGATGAACAGAGATGCAAAAATCTTCAACAAAATATTAGTAAACTGAATTCAACAATACATTAAAAGGATCATCCACACCGTGTTCAAGTAGAATTTATCCCAGAGAGACAAGGAAGGTTCAATATGTGCAAATCAACCTGATATACCACATTCACAAACTGAATAAAATTTATATGATCATCTCAATAGATGCAGAAAAAGTTTGAAAAAATACTTCATTTATGGTAAGAACTCTCAACAAGGTGGGTGTAGAGGAAACACACCTCAGCATAACAAAAGCCACATATGTCATTCTCACAGCTCACATCACATTCGACAGTGAAAACCTGAAAGCATTTTCTTTAAGGTCAGGAACAAGACAAGGACAGCCATTCTTGCCACTTTTATTCAACATAGTATTGGAAGTCTTAGCCAGAGCAACTCGGCAAGGAAAAGACACAAAATGCATCCTAGGAAAAAGAAATAAAAATTGGAAAAGGGAAGTAAAACTGTAATCTGTGAACAACATGATTTTATATATATATAGAAAACCCTAAAGTCTCCATCCCAAAACTGCTAGAACTCAAATTCAGTAAAGTCGCAGAGTACAAAGTTAATAATGCAAAAATCTGTTGCATTTTATATACTAACAACAAACTATCAGAGAAATTGAGAAAACAATCCCATTTACAATTGCATCAAGAAGAATAAAATACCTAGGAATAAATCTAACCAAAGAGGTAAAATACTTGTACTTGGAAAACTGATACTGGTGAAAGAAATTAGAGATGACACAAACAAATGTAAAGATATACTGTACTCATGGATTAAAAGAATACGGGTAAGATGACCATACTCCTCAAGGCAATCTACAAATTCAGTGCAATCCCTATCAAAATACCAAAGGCATTTCTCACAGAACTAGAATTCTAAGATTTATATACAAACACAGGAGACCCCCAAAAGCCAAAGCAATCTTAAGAACAAATCTGCTCCCCAATTTCAAACTATATTAAAAATCTCCAGTAAACAAAACAGTAGGGTAGTGACAAAAAAGGAACAGAATAGAGGGTTTAGAAATAAGCCCATACTTTTATGGTCAATTAATTTACAACAAAGGAGGCAAGATTATACAATGGGGAAAAGACGGACATTTCAATTAATGGTGCTGGGAAAATGAACAGCTACATGCAAAATAATCAAGCTAGACTAGTTTCTCACAGCGTTTACAAAAATAAACTCAAAACAGATTAAAAAGATAAATGTAAGACCTGAAACCATAAAACTCCTGTAGAAAACCTAGGCAGTATGCTCTTTGACACTGATCTTAGCAATAATTTTTTTTGGATTTGTCTCCTCTGCCAAGGGACAAAAGCAAAAATAAAGACATGGGCCATGTCAAACTAGGAAGCTTTTGTACAGTAAAGGAAACTGAACAAAATTAAAAGCCCCCCTACTGAATAGGAGAAGATATTTGTGAACAATATATTCTATAAGGGGTTAATACCCAAAATATACAAAGAACTTATACAAATAAAAGGATTAAAAAAAACGGCAGGAGACCTGAATAGACAGTTTTCTAAAGATAACATACAGATGTCCAACAGCAACATGAAAAACATGCTCAACATCACTAATCATCAAGGAAATGTAAATCAAAACCACAATGAGAGGGCTTCCCTGGTGGCACAGTGGTTGAGAGTCTGCCTGCCGATGCAGGGGACACGGGTTCGTGCCCCGGTCCGGGAAGATCCCACATGCCGCAGAGCAGCTGGGCCTGTGAGCAATGGCCGCTGAGCCTGCACGTCCAACAAGTGTTGGCAAGGAGGTATAGAAAAAGGAACCATCACATACTGTTTGTGGTATTGTAAATTGGTGCAGCCACTATAAAAAACAGTAAGGTGTTTCCTCAAAAAAACTAAAAATAGACCTAACATATAATCTAGCAATTTCACTTATGGGTATTTACCCCAAGAAAACAAAAACATTAATTCAAAAAGATATGCACATGCAAATGTTTATTGTGGCTTTATTTACAATAGCCAAGTTATGGAAGCAACCTGTGTTCATCTACAGATGAATGGATATATATACGCAATGGAATACATTCAGTCATAAAAAAAGAATGAAATCTTGCCATTTGTGACAACATGGATGGACCGCAAAGGTATTATGCTATGTAAAATAAGTCAGAAAGACAAATACCAAATGATCTCAGTTATATGCAGAATATAAAACAAAAACAAAACAACCAAGCTCATAGATACTGAGAACAGCTTGGTGATTGGAAAGGGATGGGGGTAGAAGAAATGGGTGAAGGGGGTCAAAAGGTACAAACTTCCAGTCATAAAATGTCATGGGAATATAATGTACAATATGGTGACTACAGTTAATAATACCATAGTGCATATTTGAAAGTTGCTAAGAAAGTTGATCTTAACGTTCTCATCACAAGAAAAAAAGTGTAACTATGTAAGGTGATGTTAACTGGACTTAGTGATCATATCAAAGTGTATACAAATATTGAATCATTATGTTGTACACATAAAATGTAATGTTATTTCATTTATAACTCAATTTGAAATTTAAAAAATTAAAATATAAAAAAAATAGGGTGAGTTTGGGGAGGGTAGAAGGTTCTTATTTCTGATTGCTTATCTTCCTAAACATACTAGGTCACTTTCTAAACATGACATACAGCCAGTTCAAGTGATTTACTTCTACACATGCTTTGCCATCATTTTTAGTTTTTATTATCAACATAACATACATATATTGGTTCATCATTTCCCTGAAGAGTTTTAAAGGTCTAGTAGGGGAAGCATTCACTCTTTTGAAATTTTACCTTAGTCTACATCATGTACTATGATCCCTCGATATCCAGGAGGGATTTGTTCTAGGACCCCCCCCAACCAGATATCAAAATCCACAGATGCTCTAGTCCCTTGTATAAAATGGTTTCTCTAGGTTACTTATAATACCTAATACAATGTAAATGCTAGGTAAACGGTCCAGTGTGCAGCAAATTCAAATTTTGCTTTTTGGAACTTTCTAGAATTTTAAAAAATATTTTCAATCAGTGGTTGCTTGAATTCATGGATGCAGAGCCCACAGATATGAAAGGTTGACTGTCTCTGTATTTGACCACTTCCTTCTCCCTGGGACTTATCCTTAGTAGGTGGGCATTAGTTTCCTCAAGGGAAATAAGATTTACCTTCTCCTCAGTTCTCAATTTCATTCCCTACTTTAAAAAAAAAAAAGGTTAATTTTCTTCCTTTTATTTGAGGTGCAACTGGCATAATTTTCCCTGGAACACTAAGATAAAAGTTCTAAATGAGGGCAAAGCTCTCAGAGAAATAAAAACAAAATATTCCCAGAGAAAAACATCAGTTTAGAGGTATTTCAAAATATTCTTATTTTTAAAAAACCTAACCATTGTATGAAATAAAAATCACCATTTTTTGAGAGCTTATTCTTAGCCACACTCTAATAGAGGGATTTACATAAACTTTAATTTCCATTCTCAGGTAAAACATTAACTCTTAAACATTCTTAGTAAATTTGTAGCTATGCTATTATGGGATATACAATCAAAGTTTATGCACCTATTCACTATTAAAGATGAAAGCTACCGTGGTACACACACACACACACACCCCCCAAGGGCAAGAACCATTTTCCAGAAGTTAATGGTCAGATGTTTTGGGGGTTTTTTTTGCAGTACGCGGGCCTCTCATTGCTGTGGCCTCTCCCGTTGCGGAGCACAGGCTTGGGACGCGCAGGCTCAGCGGCCGTGGCCCGCGGCCCAGCCGCTCCGCGGCATGTGGGATCTTCCCGGACCGGGGCACGAACCCGTGTCCCCTGCATCGGCAGGCGGACTCTCAACCACTGCGCCACCAGGGAAGCCCTGGTCAGATGTTTTAACAATAAAGTAGAATTCAAAAGGGAGATTATATTATTTCACAAAGTGTTCTGAATATTTGGCAAGGGGTAATACATTTTTTCCCTCAAGTCATTGCTTTTCTACTGTACTTTTGCAAGTAACTTCATCTTCATATATAATCTAGAGCTGATTGGAGCTGTTATGACCTTCTCTCATGTACTTTGAATCTACTGAGATTTGAGTTATAAACAAAAAGATTGAATTGTATTTAATACCTGGGAATTTATATGTAACCTAAATCCTAAAGATCAGTGCTCACTGACTGAGAAAATCATAGGGCATGGTTGCTTTAGTAAGAGTGACTTCCAGGGAGTGCTGGAGAAAAAAAGAGGTCCAATGAATTAGGCATTGAAGGTGTTCAGAGAATCAGCAAGTCTGATGGTGGTTTGAAGGGAAGCAGGGAGATCGGGAAGTAACTAAAGAGTCATTTCTTTTCCTTTGAGGTAAATGAACGGTTTCCTTACGACATATTTGTATAGTGAAGAAATGGAACCATATATACAATGAAGATCAAATAAGGAAATGTGAAAAGTAAACTGGTAGAAAATATCCTGTGTGTTTCTATGGCAATTTTCACAAATGTAGTCAAAAGATTGTATTTTAATGTTGGTTTCCCCTACTAGAATATAGACTGCATTATATCTATCTTGTAAACTTTTATATACTTGTTGTCTAACATGGTAGTGGCAATAAATACTTGAAGAAATTTATGTAAGCTTTGTAAAGAAATATAAACAAAGGGCTAAGGACCATAAAATAAATGGATATTAATACACTTCTTTCACTAAAAGTCAAGACCAGGATGGGGAGAGTTCAGATAATTAGGGATTGTGATTGGTCTTCTTATATGTTAGGCATTTCAAAGCTGCTGCACTGTTTTCACTGTAACTTAGAATACATAAACCTGTTGAGGAAGGTTGAGAAGTTGCAAAGGTAATGTAATTTAATTTTTAAAGCAGATATAAGCAATGCAAGGCCGAGTCCAACAAGAATACATGCCTTTGAAATCAGATTAACTAATACTGTGCCAATATTAAGGGATTAGAGCATTGTTCTCTGCTTTTATGATTCACATTCATTTACTAAATCTGTTACACTGAATAATAACAATCTACTCATGTAACTGTCTTCCAGAATGGATTGGATTTCCCTCCAAAGCAGAGACCATTTTCTAGTCTTCTTTATAGACTAGTCTTCTTTATAGATCAAAAACCATAGTAATAAACACTCTTAGGAAATGCTCACATAATAAACATTTTATGTTACTAAACCAATTTGATAAGTACTAGGTAGTATTCAAATTACCTTAAACTTTTTTTTTTTTTGAGAAATGCAAAGACTTTATTCAGAGCTTGCTATAGCCAGGGAGTCAGCCGTGATCACTTGTGTTTTGGCAGAGACTCAAGGGCAGGTAGAGGAGTGGGAAAAGGGGGAAGGTGTCAGGTATGCCATGATTATTAGAGGCTGTTGACAAACATTTAAGGTAAGATACGAGTATGCCATTTTCAGTTTTCTAATTAGTTATTCCCTTCAGCTTGAAGAGTGGAATGCATTAAGTTCTTTAGGTAGTTAATATTTCCTAGTGACATCCTTGAAGCATAGGCAAGAATCTTAATATTAAATTTGTGAGGTATGCTGACTTCCCCCCACCCCCCAAGTAAAAATATCACAGGTTATCCTTGTAGAAACTTAGATTCAAGTGTGACTTTGCAGTTGGCTTTTATCACAAACAAATGGAGAAAATTAAGTAAAAACATTTATAGAAGTGCATGTTCGAATCAGGTGGTAATAATTACAACTAGCACTTACTGAGTCTTTAAAGTCACTGTGCTAATCCCATACAGTCTTACTGCATATACCTCTCTTAAGACCCTGTGAATTGGGTCCAGGTATGCTCCCTGTGTCTCCTCATTCCCCTGGGAGCAGCATCTACCCAAGACATTGTCTTAGCGTCCATAGATAACAGAAGCACAAGAGAATAAGTAAACACACTAGAATATTTAAAAGCTCTGGTTTCATCACAGGTGCTGATCCTTCTTTTGCTCTATCTTGCTATGTGATTAAATCCAGATAGTGGGCTATACACTATGCATGGAGGTATACATTGTCCAAAGAGGTATTATTGCTGTGGGGAAAGAGTGACTATTTACTGAGTAATAATCCATTACACACTGGAATGCATGAAAGTATATAGTGATGGATAATACTGGACTTGAATATGGAATAGCTTTAAATGTTTTTCTGAAGGAAAGTCAAAGTGATTCCATAATTAAGTTATTTTCAATTACAGTGTGGGTATCAGGTAGGGTTCCTACAGGAAACAGATGGCATGGGGAAATTTTGTAATTTAGAAGAGTTTAATAAAGGAAAAATTTACAAGATAAAGCCAGGGTGTAGAAAACCCACAGAAATAGTTCAGTAGTTTGGAGCTGGCAAAAGCAGGGCTCTGTTAACACCCCTGGTTCTCAAGAGACAAGTAGGGGGGCCATGACTGGAACACAGTCACGAACTGTATCAAAACAACTGACTGACAGAAGCTGTGCTCTTGGATCCAGGCAGTAATCAGCCTGTGGTAACCCCATAGGTAGTAAGTCAAGTAGATAAATAACCAGACTTACCATTCTTGTTCCCTCCTATAGGCATCTGCTGCTTCCCATTGGTCAAACCTAGAAAAACTGCCATAAGATAACAGAGCCAGTCTCACTGATGAATTCCATATAGGATGGGGAATTGTTTTTAGGGGCACTAAATATATCCTGTACAATATGGCAAATAATTTATATTTCAATATAACTTTCAGGTGATGTATAGTTATCTCTATAATACTGCCCCCCTCATGTACTTCTAGTATACTACTATTATACTTTACATATACTACTTTATATATACTACTTCTTATTGAAGGAAAGACAGAGTTGCAACTAGTAAACTCATAATTACATTAGGGCAGCTTTAGAGGCTGTTTTGTCACAGCCAGTAATGAGCTGATATAGTATTAAGAATGGTCAAGATTAAAAATTTTTGTACTACTGATCTACCTGCCTGAAATTTTGGGTGTTTTTCAAAATAAGTATATACATGTATATAATATATATGTGTGTTATACTTGTGAACATTAAAACATCATGAGTTTAAGGATCTCTGACATAACAAAACATAGATCACCTGGCTGTGAATCTTATAACATTTAACTACATATTTGACCTTAAGAAAGACATTCAGATTCTCCATGTGTCATTTTCTTCATTTGTGAGGATCTATATAAAATGGTAAGAATTAAACAAGGTAATACAGGGAAAATCTTTAGAGTGATGCTTTTACACAATAAACATTCAATAAAATTTGCTGTTATTATTGAGAATAAGTTAAGTAAGACCACAATATTTGATGAAATTTCTAACATAATTTTTAGAATAAAAATGAGGGAAAGACATGACAAAGGCATTATAAATATTAGATGTTTAAGAGTTCAGTATGTTAAGCAAAAATTTAAGCGTGGAGGTAATGAAAATGAGGCTTATGTATTTACTTTAAATATTACATGATTTCATTAGGCTTTCACTGATATTACTACTTTTTAATTTTTAGTAATTTTAAAAATTTAAAAAGTTTTTAATTTTTAGTAATTTTCCCTCAATATCCTTTGTATTTTTTTTTTATCGCTTCATGGATTTCACTAGGTAATGCTCAATTTATGGTAACATGCCTTTATTATAGAAAATGGTATGCTTATAACTTGGATTGTGTCTGCAATGCTATTTTATGCTTTGAAAGTCCAGGAAAAAATATGATTAACTTCCTGAGGCCTTAAGAGTGGTACAATTTTGCAAGCTTCTTGTTTTGCTTATTTCCTAGTTTTCAATACATCTCTATATGTCTATCTCCATCTTTTTACCTCCACAGTGGAACTAGCCTCCAAGAAATAAAACCACCCATTTCAAGAGATTATCTCATATTGTTTCCAAGTTAGGGACCACCAACTCAAGTTCATTTTCTGAGCTGAGAGATATGGACCACCCCTTGGGTTTGACCCATGGAATGATCAACTTCAGAGGATTTTTTTTTATCTTCTACATATGCTCCAAAATAAGTCCACAAATATATGTCCCACAATTATAACAACCATTAAACTAGAATTATGCACAGACATATGACATAAGTTATTACTCATACCTTCTGCTTCTATGTATGGAAAAGCTGCCAGTTTCTAAATTATCTACCAAGCAATGCAGAAGACCATTTATAGGAAGAGGTGACAGTATTTCGGCTTTAGTGTTTAACATATTTTAAGTACTTAATATTATACATGTGTTGGATGGAAATGATTATTCAGAAGTTACACTATTCAGTCCCAAAGACCGTCATTCTTTAGAAAATCTCCTAATTTCCTATTGCATGAAATAGACATTTTTCAAATTTCCCAGCTTTAGCAATATTTGACATGAACAAGTTCATGATGTGTTTTGCATAAATAAACTTCTCCCAAAGTTGATCCATTTTCTTACCATTTAAAAATAGAATATTCCATTTTCATTTGTTTTTTTTTTAAAAGGACTATGGATTTTCTTTTGTTCAAAATTCCCTAATAATAATCTCATGGGATATGATTACATACAAATTACATATCTTCTACACATAACTTCTGAATTGGAATTTCTAAGGGGCAAAACCTGACCTTTTTAAAAATAATTTAGTTGATTTTTTTTTACAATTATACAAATATATGAAATACAATTTATGTTTGTTTTGCTTATATTTGTTCATCTTGAAAAGTTTGGCTAAGTTTATTGTAGAAGGATATTTTTATATTACTTTAATAAAACCCAACATTTTATGTTTCTCATAAATTGTTTTTATACAGTTTTTTGTCATCTAAGTTATAATGGGTAAAACACTTTACTCACTTGCCCTTACCTTACAGTTATTACTCCTTTCATAAAATTCCACTTATATACATTATAAGGCATCAAAAATAGCTTTCAGTTTTACAGTGGAATTTATACTCTTCTATTATAAAACTTCTTCAGTTTGACCTATTAATCATATTTCAAGAATCAAAAATATTTTAGAAATATTTGTCTTCCTTTTCAGTTATTAGTGAGTTACACATCCATGTGTTTTGAGCTGAACTGTGTTCCCCCCAAATATGTTGAAGTTCTAACTTTAGTAACTCAGAATGTGAGGGTATTTGGAAAGAGGATCTTTATGTGGGGACTAAATTTAAAATGTTGTCTCTAGGGTGGGCTTTCACTTAAGAGGAACATAACAGTTCTGCTTAGCTTGACTAAACTTCAGACAGGTTTCTTCCTGACACTTGGCCCCTGACCTCTCTCTTTTTAGACATTAAAAAAGCTTGCAATTGTAAGTTCTTTCTCTGCCTCATTAAGATGTAAGTCCTCTCTCAGCCACTTGCCAGGCTTTTTAACCTTGATATAACCTTGCTTTATAACCAAGAATGTCTTTCTCAAAGACCTGGGAGCCATTCCCTTGAAATGTAATCATTAAGAAAGACAGAGGCCCTATCTCCTAGTCTCTGTTGGGAGGGTTAGGAACCTGACTTCAATAAGCCTCAATTAGCAAACACAGGTAGCCAGTCTACTCCACTAACATCCCCTTCAGTACTTTTCCACTAGCTCACCCTAGAGCTTAAAAATTCTCTTGTCATTTGTCTCAGCTGAGTTGAGTTCAATCTCTTTATTATAATAGTCTAGACATCTCTTGCAATATCCTTGAATAAAATTTTCTTTGGCTGTTCATCTTGTCTGGTGCAGTTTTAATTTAACAGCTCTAATCCAATTTAATTAGAATCTTTAAAAAGGGGGAAAGTTGGGCACGGAGGCAGACATGCTCACCAAGAGAATGTCACATGAAGATGAAGGTAGAGATCTGAATGATTCAGAAGCCAAGGAATGTGAAGAATTCCCAGCATACTACTCATACCAAGTTATGAGAGAGGAATGGAATAGATTTCCCCTCACAGCCTTCTATAGCTTGATCTTGGACTTCTAGCCTCCAGAACTGTGAAAGAAAACATTTCTTTTGCTTCAGCCACACAGTTGGTAGTATATTGTTTCGGCAGCCCTAGGAAACTAATACATCGTATCATGCAGTGACAAGATTACCAATTTGTAGCCGAGAAAGCTAGTCTTGGAGACCAACTCTGCTGCTTCCTAGGTTAGGGCGCTGGGGTAAATCAATAAAGTTTCTAAGTTTCCACACCTTCACAGGCAACTGAATGACCTAACATTTTGAGAGGGGTTGGCTCATATTAGGGATAAATAAAATAAAATAAAAAACATTATTTCTCAATCAAAAGAATTTCTAAAGTTAAGATAGCAATAGCAAAAAGTTTCTTAAAAACAAACAAAAACATGCAACCAGAACTAAGCACTCAGCAGCAGTTTATCTTATGAGGAGAGAAAAATCTGGAATTTCAAACCCTTCACTTCTGAATTTACTACTTATTAGCATTTTCCATGGAAACCATATTGTGTTAAGTTTTACCCAAAGTACAGAACCTTAAAAGTGCCTATATATTTTCACTCCAAAATAGCTTATTTCACTGATATGTAACACCATCCCAACCTCAGTATAGATGTAGATGTCTTCTGTCATCTTCACAACCACCTCACAGAGGATGGAATCTCCAAATTCCCTAAGTAGAAACACTTTTTTTCTCTTTCCCTTTTTTTAAAGGGAGCATACGCAGAGTGGCTTAGAAAACTTACATTTCCATTATAAACCTCAGCTTTTTTATCATCAGCATGTGCCTTTTTAATACTACTTTATATTAATGTTGGTGCTTAGTAAAGTAATATGAAAGATAGTATAAAACTTCTTGGGACAGTATAATTTATAAAAGGAGAGGTTTTATAACAACAAGGCAACAATTTTATAACACCATTGTGCTTTTCTAGCCCTCACAAAGAGCTGAGGGAAAATAAACAAGGATCCATTTAATGTCTGGGTGAGTGCCAGTTTGACCAGGTTCCATGCAAATGAAAACAAAATAAAATTAAACTTAGACAAGAAAAAATAATGGCCTGTTGGAATAATCAGGTGTGGAACAATGTTTAAGGACAGAAACAAATGGTGAACTGCTTTGTTGTACTTTTCCTACTTTTTTACCCCAGGGAATACTCTTTTAAAGGTGAGTTAACGTCAGCTTAAGAATTTGGATAACGTTCTGATTAGTAGATCATATCAATATCTGCATTCATAGATTGGGTGAACCTATTGCTTTCAATAAAAATACTAAAAATTATCTATTGGACTAAAGATATAGGGAAGTTGTTGGACAGTGGGTGTATTTTTTATGTACTAATTTCAATCTCCTTTGTCCTAGGTTAATTAACAACAGCCTCTTAAAATAATTATCAGTCTTTTAATACATAGATCAAATTTGAGTTTGTCAAAATGGCTTGGATGTAGTAACCAAGCAGGTGATGGTGATTAAAGCAATTTCAGCTGCAGGAGGAAAAGATTCCTTTTCCTCTGTCAGTGGACTACCAGCAAAGATGATATAATCTCTCTGATCCATTACTATTGCATGGGCTGGCTTCAACTATTTTGACCTTTATTTATTTACACATATTATTTGACCATGAAGTTTTCCAAGCTCTTTATTAGACATTACAGTAAGAACATGACTAGAACATGAGTAGATCATGACTATGTGACTTGTAGAGGAGGGGTGGCTGTGGCTTAGGGTCAATAGGGAGCAGAAATAAAGTGATGACTGCCAACAAATTAATATCAAAAGCAGGATTTTGTAAGGGAAGCTTCACAAGAGCATGAAGATGTCTGGATGGGAAATAGAATGGTAACAGAGAGAGCAACTATAATGTTATTGCAATAGTCCAGGTGAGAAATGATGAGAATAAGATTGTGGCAAAGGTAAAGGACAGAATAAAGCCAGATTCAAGAGACTTGTACACCAGATGGACATGGAAGAAGAAAGTTTTTAGTAAAGGATAACCTCAAGGTTTTAAATTCAACGGCTGTGTAAATAACAAAGACATTATTAACAAGGATTGGTGCCAAAACAGGTTGGAAGGGAATGCAATTTGCTCAGTATCAGAGATAATTAGTTTCAGAAACCAGTTGGATATCCAAGATCAGTAAGAAATTGCTTTTCAGATTTAAAATTTAAAAAAAAAGCCTGGAGATAAAAGATAACAGGAGTAGAACTTATAAAGTGGGTAGATTTTGAAGGGAACAAATGAAATATATTATTTTTTTAAAGTTATAAGAAAAAACTCAAATTACTTTAGGCACTTGAAAAGATTTATCAGGAAACATAAATTTGGTCGTCTCTCCATCTTTGAGAACTGTTTGGCAGAGCTGCAAGTATACTCACACATTTCTTTCTAGTACTCTATAATTGAGTTGATTTTTTCCCCCCATAAACACCCCCTCACTGAATACAGAGAAAAAGAAGCAAAGAAATAAAAGCATAAAGCAAAATTTTGGTTTAATCTCACTGTTCTAGTTTTCTAGGGCTGCTGTAACAAATTACCACATATTTAGTGGATTAAAAGAACACAAACTTTCTTACCTTTCTATAGCTTGGACTTTTCCTGGGCTAAATCCAAGGTACTGGCAGGGCTGCGTTCCTTTCTGGAGATTCTAGGGGAGAGACCTTTTAGGGTTGGTGGAGTTCTTACCTCACATCACTCTGATCTTTCTTCTGCCGCCCACTTCCACTTTTAAAACACTTGTAATTACATTAGGCACACCTGGCTCATTGAAGCCATTCTCCCTAATTCCAGCTACAAATTAAATTCCTCTTTACCATGTAATGTAACATTTCCACCTGTACTGGGAATTTGGACATGGATATCTTTGGGGGGGGCTATTAGTTTGCTTTTGACATTGATAAATCTAGCTCAATGAAATTATTTTGTCTTTCTGATTAGATAAATATCATCTCTAACAATGTTCCAATATAAGTGGGATTGCGGCTCTGTGGCTTATGTAAATTTACATTTTGTGGGTGGAGGACAGGACGCCTGAGATCCCAGCTGTACCCGCTAAATTCTCTCTACTTTCTGATGCAAATCTGTGCTTTGTCTTCCCTTGATTGGAGAGCTTTCTGGTATAATTAATCCCATCTGTTTTAAACTGTGCGGTGCTATCACCAAAACCGCTTTAATCTAGCTCACTGTGTTAGATTAAAGACTTCATTGCTAGTGACAGTTTTGTCCTGATATTTTAGCCTTTGCCTTTCAATGGTGCACTGGTACTTTGTCCACAAACAGGAATTAAAGAAAATGCTAGATCCACTAAATAATGTACAGATCACATGGATGTAATAGTGCTGTTTCAAGGTCAATTGGCTATTCTTTCCCTTTGCCAAACCTAACATCTCTCTGCACCGAATCTATCCTCCTGGACACTCTGTGTTTCAGGCTCTTGATTGTGTAGCTTCAGGTTTCTCCATTTGTTTGAGGCCTCTCATAGAACTCCAAACCCCACCTTATGGTTTCATTGTGAGGAAGCAGAAATGTGAGTAATGGGCTCTCATACTTTACTCTCTTTCTCCTTCAATTTCTCACTTTTCTCCTTGCTATATCCTCCATCTTAAGGTGGCAAACATATTAAAGAGTTATTGGAAACATTATGTAAGGGGTATTGAAAAATTCTGCCTTATGTACAAAACTCTGTAATCTCAGTTTCTCCATGGTATAATTTTTACTGGGGGTCAATGTACATTTTTTAAATAAGGATTGCAGATGATAAAATATTTATTTAATATACTAAAATATTCACCCTATTGCATATGAATGTCAAGTAAATAGCTCTCTCTACCATTTCAAAGCAATTCAATCTTTACTCTCTCATCACTATTCTACTAATATTTTTAAAAATTTCAAGACATTCATACTTTCCTGAAGAAGCAAATGATTTCCTGAATTCATTTATACACCATAGCATATTACTTATTATCATTCAGTAACTACTTCCTGCAAGTATACTTATAAAATCCTAATTCAGAGAAATGGAAATGATATGCCTCTTCCTTCTTCAAAAAGGATTGAAAATTTTACTGCAAGGTGCATAATGTAAAAACATTATTAAAAAAAGGTTATATGTACTGGTATAATATTTATTACTCTTAAATTTGAGAGGAAATGACTTGCTTTATAATAAGCATAACATTTTCCATTAGTAAACGTTACACTTTCCACCACCATGATGAGTTTCTACTGCTTAAAAGAATGCTGATTAATAAATATTTCCCTTTTATCATCATATCTTAGAAAAATAAGGGTAGGTCTTGAGATGGAGGTACCACTCTAAAACAAAACCGTGCAAAAATATTTTCACCTTCCATAGCAAAAGAGTGTTCACTGTTTTAAACTAAATCTTTAATTTTTACTATCTATTTATATCTCAAATTTTAGAAGGATGAACTTTTTGTTTATGAAATTACATCATAACAGGAGACATAGTCTATAATTACTTAATATTTTTGGTTTATTTTGTTTAAATGTGAAACTGTGATCATTTAAATATTTATTTTCCAGCCTTTTTTCTTTTTATATCTGTTGGTTTGAGTAATTTTAAATACCCGTGGCTTTTTAATTATTTTAAAATGATATATTGACTTAGGAGTGCTTGGGTTATGTTTGAGACAAATAGACAAACTTTGGCAAGATAAATAAAGATAAAGAGAATATACAACTGAACTGTAACAGGAATAAAGATGTAAATAAAAGTACAAAAGTAGGATATTAAAACTTAAATATTAGGTGCCAAAATTGAACATTTGTATGCTAGTAGTTTTGAAAACTTATTAAGTGGATAAATTCCCTGAATAATTTAATTTGACTAAGATGTAAAGAAATAGAAAATTTAAATGGAAATTTAACAGATTCAGAGAATCTGAATCAGTAATAAATTCTGAATTTTCCACACAATAGTCAAATAGCTTTAGAATAGATTTTTTTTTTTTTGCGGTACGCGGGCCTCTCACTGCTGTGGCCTCTCCCGTTGCGGAGCACAGGATCCGGACGCGCAGACTCAGCGGCCATGGCTCACGGGCCCAGCCGCTCCGCGGCATGTGGGATCTTCCCAGACCGGGCCACGAACCCGTGTCCCCTGCATGAGCAGGCGGACTCTCAACCACTGCGCCACCAGGGAAGCCCCTAGAATAGATTTTTTTCCTAAACATTCATCTAGAGATAAGTCGTGTCTCACACATATACTTGCAGAGAGTTGAAGAAACAAAAAAAATGTTAAGCTCCTAAAAATGAAAAGTAGTAAAAGCAAAAATATAAAGACAATAAAATAACATATGTTAAAAGATAATACGTAATGAACCATTTGTTTGTTTCCCAGAAATTCTAGATTAATTTTTTTTTAATTTATTTTTGTTTATTTATTTATTTTTGCCTGTGTTGAGTCTTCGTTGCTGCACACGGGCATTCTCTAGTTACAGTGAGCAGGGGCTACTTCCCGTTGCAGTGCCCGGGCTTCTAACTGGGTGGCCTCTTGTTTCAGAGCACGGGCTCTAGGCACATGGGCTTCAGTAGTTGTGGCTGGTGGGCTTCAGCAGTTGTGGCTCCCGGGCTCCAGAGCACAGACTCAGCAGTTGTGGCGCACGAGCTTAGCTGCTCTATGGCATGTGGGATCTTCCCTGAGCAGGACCCGAACCGGTATCCCCTGCATTGGCAGGTGGGTTCTCAACCTCTGCGCCACCAGGGTAGCCTCTAGATTAAGTTAACAACAGAAAACGATCAATATGTTTTTAAACATTAACAAATTAAAGAAGGGAAGCCATATGGTTGTGACAATACCTGCAGAAAAAGGGGCAATACAATTATATATCATCTTATGATTAGAAAGTCTTAGTAAATTAGGAAAGTAAACTTTTAGCTTAATATTGAGACTGTGCAAAAAAATTTAATGACATATACCAGAAGTAATATATAAAGTACATTTTATCAACTATAACAAAATGGTCTTTACTGGAAAAATAAAACCTTAAAACCTTAGAGAAGACCTATAAAATTGATAGAAATATTATTTTTATAGACTGGCTAAAGGTTGCAAATTTCTGGGGAAAAAACAAATGGTTCATTATATATTATCTTTTAATATATATTCTTGCATTGTCTTTGTATATATATATATTTTTTTTTTTTTTGCAGTAAGCGGGCCTCTCACCGCCGTGGCCTCTCCCATTGCGGAGCACAGGCTCTGGACGCACAGGCCCAGTGGCTATGGCCCACGGGCCCAGCCGCTCCACGGCACGCGGGATCCTCCCGGACCGGGACACGAACCCGCGTCCCCCGCATCGACAGGCGGACACCCAACCACTGCGCCACCAGGGAAGCCCTGTCTTTGTATTTTTGCTTTTCTACTTTTCATTTTTAGGAGCTTAACATTTTTTGTGTGTTTCTTCAATTATACTTTCCAAACTGATCTATGTATTTATATAATTGAAATCTCAACCCAAATAGAAATATAGTCATTTATATGTGGTAATCAAATTTATCACAGAGCTTATACATTCTTGGGGGGTAAGGTGGACTAATAAATAAATGGGTATACAAAAATAATTATCATTATGCAAAAAGGAGATGAATGCTTATCTTACAACACAAACAACAGTTGATTCCAGATATGTCATTGGCTTAAATGCATAAGTGAAATTTATATATAGTTTTTGAAGATGATATAAGAGAATAACTTTATGGCTTTGGGTAGGGAATAATTTCTTAATATTCACAAGTTATAAAAAAGAAGAACATCATAAATTTAAGAACTTCTGTTGGTCTAGAGAAAAGAAATGATAAGCCAAAGTGGAAAATACTTTCCACAAATATAACTCACGAAGAATTAGTGTTCTAAGAGAATATTTACGATATATAAGTGAGTGAGTAAATTGTGTGTGTGTGTGTGTAAGAGAAAGACCACTAACAAAATTTTAAAATGGTAAAAATATATGAACAAAGATTTCACAGATAAAACATGAATAATAAAGGGACATTAGAGAGCAGTGAATCAAAACCACAGTGACCAATTTGGAAAACTTTCCAAAGTTGGACAAAACCAATTATTGCCAAAGATATGAGAAAGGGGCACATTTATTAACTACCTAGCAACTGCTCGTCTTACAGCAAATTGCTGCAGCCACTTTGGAAAATAATTTGGCGTTATTTAATACAGGTGACAAGTGCATGTTTTATGACCCAGCAATCCCACTACTCGGTATACATCCTAGAGACAATCCTACACATATGCTTCTGCAGACATGAAACCAGAATTTTCCTTGCAGCCCTGTTCATAAGAGTAAAACACTGAAAACTACCCAGATGTCCATCAACCATGGAATAGACTGCAGCTGCATGAATCAAATTGGGTGAATCTCAAAAGCATAACATTAACTGAGAATAGCAAGCTGCAAAAGAATATATACTAATTTATATAAATTGACAAATGCACTAGAAATGAATGAACGAACGAACTAAATGTATATACATACGTATTATGTATCTTACATGGATAGTAAAACTCTAAAGAAAAAGAGAGATTTAATAGCACGTAACTTGGAATAAGTGGTTACTACTCCCAAGGGAATGAAGTTGACAGGGAACAAACAGGGGCTTTTAAGGTATTACCCTGACTTCTGAATATATTGTTTGGTTTATCATGATGATTTAATTGTACATCTAAGTTATATGCAGCAGTTGTATGTATATTTAATGACTTAAAAACATTTTTTAAATGCAATGCTAATAATACATTATGTGCACAAACACTAGAGACGCAGCCCATTCAAAGGGCAGAGAGTTTGGAATCAGAGGAAATCAAGGTTGAATAGTTATTGCACCACTTACTATGTTTGTGACCTGGACATTTTTTAAAAGGGAGGCAATAATATCCATTCCATAGGGCTGCCATGAGAACTAAATGAAATAATGAATGCAAACTGCAGGCAGAATGCCTGGCACATAGATGCTCAAATTGAGATTCAGCAAGAAGGAAATTAACTCTCCTTTACTGACAACAGTTACAACAGAAAAGATGTGTTCGCTGCAGCAACTACATTGTAGGAGGAAGTGTCAAATTGTGAGTGAAAAATGCAACGGAGTAACAGCTTCCAATAAATAACACTGTAAGAAAGCAGAGTTTCGTCCTGCTCAGGCATGCATATACATAGGCAGAGGGGAGGTGTGATAGAAATGGCTCTCTTCTCACTGAGACTCTTTCACCCTCAGATGATCTGTCATTGTATGCAGAACACAGTGGCAGATTTATCCCCACATTTCAGGTTGCTCAGTAATGGTTCAGGTGAAAGCATTCAGGAGTGACATAAAGTGGGAACTCATAAATGACAGAGTCTATTACTGGGTGACAAGCTCCAGCCTAGTGACTTTGTATAGACTCTGCAGAAATGCTTTCATTGTCATGAGATTTAGGAGGAAAGGAAAATTCAATGATAACACTGGTCAGCACATTTAATGGCCTGATACTATTAGAAAAACAAAACCCTCCTATGGACAGAAGGCTAAACAGTTTAAAGTAATTGCTGTAATACAGAGCAATTACATTTACTGATGCAACTTGTAATTGTGGTGAAACCTAGGTGTGCTTTATATTTTCCTTAACATTTCAAGGAATATTGCTGTTTCCATATTCTGAATAAAGATATTAGATTTTCACTCTGCTTTTATTTTGTATTATAATCAGAATGATGATTAATGGTGTCCTTCTCTACAATTAAATGATCAGTCAAAAGAAAAATATGTATCAATAGCTTATACGTGTAACTAGTATTCCCTGTAAAAATTGCTTTGAGGGAAGTAGTGGGAATAAGCTGGCACTTGGGCTCGTGTAATTGTGCCTCATGCAATCTACCCTTCAGTGGTCAGTCATAATGGGACCTGGTTACTTCATAAGTTACTGTATTTAAATTTTGAATCATTTAAAAAATTTTAATGTTGGGGAAGTAATAATGCTGATGTCTATCCAATTATTAGTTTTACAGGGAACATTAGAATCTTTAAAAATTACCTATACATACTTTAATTCTGTTCCTGTTAATATTTCATAGGATTCCTCTTTGATGTTAACCTAAAATGTACAGATGACATCCTTCGTCTCATGTTTTCTGTGATATGCAAGCAAACAGCTGCATTATCACTTCAACTAATTGAAAAATTAATTTTAAATATTATTTCTTATTTTTGCAATAAATATATCATTATTTTACTTTTTTTCTGTCAAAGTGTTAATCAGTTTAGGTAAAAGCAGGAGTCAAAACCATAGGTCCAACACCTGTAAATTACTAGCAATTTGCCTTGATAACCTAGAAATAATGATCATCATTTATACAGGCATTTTTACACACATTAAATCATACTTAAATACCAATGAAAGCATCAGTAAAATTCGTTACCAATCTTAATAAACTAGTAATAGAGAAGAATTTCCATAACCTGATAAAGTATATTTACGAACTCCAGCAAAAAAATTACAATAAAATTGAAAAAAAGTTTTTAAAGTTTTCTCTCTGAACAAAGGAAGAAGGCAAGGAAGCCTGTTGTTATCTCTAGTAGACTTATTTTTTAGAACTCTTGGAATAAGGCAAACATTAGAAGAAAACATAAAGCTATTATTATTGAGAAATATAATATTGATGAATAATTCAGTAAGTTGCTGATATACCATTATATTTATAAAATAAACTTATCAAGTTTTCTGAATATAAGACAAATGTGCAACAATTGATTGAATATCTATATACCAGATATAAGCCATATGGAAAGAAAATGGTATCATCGACAGCGAAATCAAAAAGCATGAAATATATCCATATTAAATGTACAAGTCCTTTGCATTAAAGACTTTAAAAATTATTTATATACATTTTAAAAGAACTAAATAAATGCAGGATGATATCCTATTCCTGCCATCAATGATTCAGTATTGTTAAATGTTAATCTGCTCAGATCATTCTAAACATGCAACACAATCACAAACAAAATTACAATCGGGTTTTTTTGTGGATATTGTAAAATACATATTAAAATATGAAGTATAAGTAATGCAAAAGCAATTTAGTTAAAAAGAATTAAAGAGTTGGTGATTATTCTAATGATGATCACATTTATTGGAAAATAAATTAGGAAGCTATGTTTTGGATTAAGGATAAGCAAAAAAATCTATGGTACAGATTTGGGAGTCCAGAAACACACTCATGCATATATGGACACTTGATATATGACAATAGGGAAAGGATGGTCTGTTCAATAAATAGTGTTTTGTCAATTTGTTAAACATACACACACACACATATATAATAATGTACTAGTTAATATAATACTATATATATTAGAGTAAATATTCAAGTCACAAGCTGAGAAACAATATTTGCACAACATATAACTGACAAAAACTCATTTCTAGAAAAATATATAAAGTCCCACAAATCAATAAGAAAATACAGAGAATCTCATAAACAATTGACAGGATGGTTGATGAGGCACTTAAATAAAAATGACATCCGAATGGCCAATTACTGTATGAAAATGTTCCCATCAATCACAAGGGCAATACAAGACATAGTTACCATGAGGAAAAATAAATAAACAAGATAACACTACACACCCACCAGGTCGCTACAACTAATAGGATTGACAATAAAATATATCACTGACGGAGCTACATGTGGCAGGTAAAAATGGAAAACTGGCACTATCTATTGTTGACACCCATGCACCAACAATTTTATCCAATTATATGTACCAAATAGAAATGCAGAATATCAATATGTTCATCAAGAGACAAAACAAAAATACACATGGGAGCTTTATCTGTACTTGTTCTAAACTGGAAGCAAATCAAATATCTATCAACAATGTAATGAATAAATCAATTGTAATATATTCCTATATCATGAAATTATAAATCAAAGTAAATTAATGACCTATTGCTATAAGCAACATCCCTGATGAATCTCATCAACCCATAAGTGGGCTAAAGGAGACCCTCATATACTTGCACGCACACACATACATACACAACAACACCCACCATGCACAATGCATACACACACACACACAACCAGACAAAACTATCTAAGCTATTAGAAATAAAGGTAATGGTTATTTGGAAGGAGAGGCGGGAGAACATTTTTGAAGTACTGTTCTATGACCTGTGTAGGTGTTACTTAAGTGTTCTCACTATGTGCAAATTAATTGAACTATATACTTATAATTTGTGCATTTTTGTATATACATTATATTTCGATTAACACATTTTAAGATAGTGCTATATGGAAGACGTATACATTGTACATGGGTACATTTTTTTCTAATTTAGAATGATATTACACATCCCCTAGAGACAAAGATAAAGCTAGCCAAGAATCTCTGCACACATAAAAGGAAAGGCTTGGTGCAGATGTATCTAGGAATATCTATTGTTTATCTAATGGAGTTGGCATAAAATCATTTTCACACTGAAAAATCATTACTAGATTCTTTAAAATTCAATTTGAGCAGGAAATTTTCAAAGAAAACTTTGAAATACAAAATTGTCATTTTTAAAAGAATTTAATCATATAATATTTCAAACATGCATAAAAGTACATAAAATATAGAGCACCATTTATCTAGATTTATCAGGTATAAATACTTCACAATAGTTGCTGCAAGTGTCATTTTTGTTTAGAAATAAATGTGGAAGGTGTAACAGGCTCATACGACAAGTCCTTCCTTTCTTTATATAACCAGTGAAAAACTATTGTTCTAATTTTGATATTTATCTTTTCTTTGTTAACTCAACATTCATTTTTACTTTTGTTCATTTTCATTTAAGTAACTCTCATTGTTTTTAGTGTATGACTGCATCAAAATGTAATAGTGCATTCCCTTACTGATGGTCAGTAAACTTATTTTTAGTGCTACATATCACATATATACAACTTTAAAAGTCACCTAGTACCTAACCAATTAAAATGATAGGTAACATAAATGCTGTGAAATTAAGGCAAACAATTTGTTCTTTTTAAAAATATCAAAGACAATGAATGATTGATATGAAATTATCACCTGATTTCTATTTATTTGAAATCAGAATGCTGTGATAAGCAATTTATTCATATATGTTTTTAATCATCGTAGATTCTATGTCCATCTACCTTATGGTAATGGATTTTTAAGATATAAACTATCAAGGAATAAACATATCTACCTTTCTGTTTTATTTCTTGCTTATTTCACATATATCTGAGAGAATATTGGATCTATTTACTCTTTATCTTCATTCACAATCTTATACTATAAGATAACTTCCCAGTAAAATGAAATGTTTTTATTTCTCACAGAAAGTAGCAGGGCTTTGAAAGTGACTAATGTCAACCTCAAAAAGTAACATAGCCAGTTACTTTACCAGCAAAATGGGTGTAATCTGGAAAGCAGGGAATTGCAGCTCTGGGGCAGGCAAGATATAGTGAATCATTGGCAAGTGTGAAGAGACAAAAGGAAGGTCAAGTTCTACTAGGTTTTAGGAGGAAATTGGGGAAGGTTGTTTTGAATAAAATTTCACTGGAGAAGAACAGGAGTTCGAGGTTGTGGCAGTTTCTTACTGGTGGTTAGCGCATTGTTGCTGGGGCAGGGAGGGATCTTCCTTTTCTGCTTCTTTTTTTAATAGATCTTTATTAGAATATAATTGATTCACAATAGTGTGTTAGCTTCTGTTGGACAACAAAGTGAATCAGCCATATGCATACATATATCCCCATATCCCCTCCCTCTTGAGCCTCCCTCCCACCCTCCCTATCCCACCCCTCTATGTCGCAAAGCACAATCTCCCTGTGTTATGCAGCTGCTTCCCACTAGCTATTTTACATTTGGTAGTGTATATATATCAATGCTACTCTCACTTTGCCCCAGCTTCCCCAATCACCCTGTGTCCTCAAGTCCATTCTTTATGTCTACATCTTTATTCCTGCCCTGCCACTAGATTCATCAGCACCATTTTTTTTTTTTAGATTCCATATATATGCGTTAGCATACGGTGTTTGTTTTTCTCTTTCTGACTTACTTCACTCTGTATGACAGACTCCAGGTCCATCCACCTCACTATAAATAACTCACTTTCATTTCTTTTTATGGCTGAGTAATATTCCTCGTATATATGTGCCACATCTTCTTTATCCATTCATCTGTCGGTGGACATTTAGGTTGCTTCCATGTCCTGGCTATTGTAAATAGAGCTGCAATGAACATTGTGGTACATGTCTCTTTTTGAATTATGGTTTTTTCAGGGTATATGCCCAGTAGTGGGATTGCTGGTCATATGGTAGTTCTATTTTTAGTTTTTTAAGGAACCTCCATACTGTTCTCCATAGTGGCTGTATCAATTTCCATTCCCACCAACAATGCAGGAGTGTACCCTTTTCACCACACCCTTTCCAGCATTTATCGTTTCTAGAGTTTTTGATAATAGCCGTTCTGACTGGTGTGAAGTAATACCTCATTGTAGTTTTGACTTGCATTTCTGTTATAATTAGTGATTTTTAGCATCTTTTCATGTGTTTCTTGGCCATTTGTATGTCTTCTTCTGTGAAATATCTATTTAGGTCTTCCGCTTGCAGGATACAAAATTAATGCACAGGAATCTCTGGCATTCCTATACACTAACAACAAAAAATCAGAAAGAGAAATTAAGGAAACAATCCCATTTACCATCGCAACAAAAAGAATAAAATACCTAGGAATAAACCTACCTAAGGAGGCAAAAGACTTGTACTCAAACTATAAAACATTGATGAAAGAAATCAAAGATGACATAAACAGATGGAGAAATATACCATGTTCTTGGATTGGAAGAATCAATATTATGAAAATGACTATATTACCCAAAGCAAGCTACAGATTCAATGCAATCCCTATCAAACTACCAATGGCATTCTTCACAGAATTAGAACAAAAAATTTTACAATTCGTATGGAAACACAAAAGACACTGAATAGTCAAAGTAATCTTGAGAAAGAAAAGCAGGCCAGAGGAATAAGGATTCCCAACTTCAAACTATACTACAAAGCTACAGTAATCAAGACAGTATGGTACTGGCACAAAAACAGAAATATAGATCAATGGTACAGGATAGAAAGCCCAGAGATAAACCCATGCACATATGGTCACATAATTTATGACAAAGGAGGCAAGAACATACAGTGGAGAAAAGACAGCCTCTTCAATAAATGGTGCTGGGGAAACTGGACAGCTACATGTAAAAGAATGAAATGAGAACACTCCCTAACACCATACACAAAAATAAACTCCAAATGGATTAAAGACCTAAATGTAAGACCAGACACTATAAAACTCTTAGAGGAAAACACAGGAAAAACACTCTTTGACATAAACTACAGAAAGATCTTTTTTGACCCACCTCCTAGAGTAATGAAAATAAAAACAAAAATAAACAAATGGGACCTAATGAAACTTAAAAGCTTTTGCACAGCAAAGGAAACCATAAACAAGATGAAAAGACAACCTTCAGGATGGGAGAAAATATTTGCAAATGAAACAATGGACAAAGGATTAATCTCCAATATATACAAACAGCTCATGGAGCTCAATATCATAAAAACAATCAGTCCAGTTAAAAAATGGCCAGAAGACCTAAATAGACATTCCTTCCTTTTCTTAAAAGCAGGAGATGAAATTCCCATGTAAAAAATGTCCTCCCTCATACCAGAAGAAAAACAACATTCTTAACATCATGGATAAAAAGTTGAAACCCAGAGAATGTTACACAAAGAATTCTATACAAAAAGACCCTTTAAAAATCGCTTCTCTTCCTTCTTCCTTCTGATTATTCAGGCTGGTATGTGCATGAGAGCTCTCCCTTCTAAACTTCCTGATAATGTTTTAAATGAAGTTGTCTTTTATTTATTTTCACACCTTATAAAATTTAGTATAGTATAGTATAGAGTAGATTAAAATATTAGAATAAAGGAATGTAAAATAAATAATTCTTTTCCCTGTTTTTTTCACAATGTCTATTTTAGACTGTTCCTAGTCTAGTCTTGCTTTTATTCAAGACAGAGTCAGCTTTAGATAATTCCACCGACATACCACATATTTGTTTTCTTCTTGAACGTAAGCTCTCCCATGTTTCTGCATTTTTGGGGTATTCACTTTTCTTCTGTAATGCCCTCGTGCATGTGATATTAAAAATTAATAAACTTATGTATCTGTTCTCCTGTTAGTCTGCCTCTTATCAGTTTATTTCATAGAGACAGCTGTTGAACCTAGGAGGGTAGAAAGAAAGTCTTTCTTCCCCTACATCAGCTAGGGCTGCCATAACAAAATACCGCAGAATGGTAGCTTAAACAACAGGAATTTATTTTCTCAGACTTCAGAAAGCTGAAAGACCACAGTCAAGGTGCTGGCAGCATTGGTGTCTCTCCTTGGCGTGAAGACAGCCACCTCCTTGCTGTGTCCTCACATAGCTTTTTCTTTGTGTGCCTGTACCCCTGGAGTCTCTTCCTCTTCTAATAAGGACATAGTCCTATTAGATTAGGGCCCCACCCTTATGATCTCTTTTAACCTTAATTACCTCTTTAAAGACACTATTCCAAATAGTCTCACATTCTATGGTACTAGGGATTAGGGTTTCAACATATGAATTTTGGTGGGGGGGACATAATTCAGATCATAACAATACATTATAAAGAAATGGACAAAGAAGGATAGTAATGCACTTGGAAAGTTAGGGAGTGATAATCCATATAAAATGGGAAAGATGTATAGGAATATAAGAATGATATTATTTTACACAGTTTGGTTATAATGTTTTCTGTTTTGCCAAGGTGTGTATGTGCGTGTATACATGTCCATGTCCTTTGCTTTTTTTGTGTGTGTGCGGGCCTCTCACTGTTGTGGCCTCTCCCGTTGCGGAGCACAGGCTCCGGACTCACAGGCTCAGCGGCCATGGCTCACAGGCCCAGCCGCTCCGCGGCATGTGGGATCTTCCTGGATCGGGGCACGAACCCATGTCCCCTGCCTCGGCAGGCAGACTCTCAACCACTGCGCCACCAGGGAAGCCCCCTTTGCATTATTTTTAAGATCAGAAACAAGAGCTGAATTTTTATCGAATGACTTTTCATTCAGGTAATATGAGGTTTTATTCTAGATTGCCTATTTTCTTAGTAGTTATACATATAAATTTAACTATTCACTGAATTTCACTTAATATTTCGCTCAACATGTCATCATCTGTATTTATAGGTGTTTTCATTTTTATAATTTTTGGTTTTATTTTTATGATAAATACTACTTCACAAAATAAATCATTTTCCATCTGCTATTATCAAAAATAGTTTACACAAAATGGCAATTGCTTCCTTTACCTATTACTGCATCACAAATCACCACAGCCTGAAGTGACTTAGAACAACAATTTACTATTTCTCATAATGCTGTGGGTTGCCAGTATGGATAGGTCTTCTGTGGGTCATGCCTGATGTTGCTCATATGGCCATAGTCGCACGATGACTTCACTAGGATTGGAGTGTCTCAGATGGCCTGATTCACAGGTCTGGCAGTTGAGACTGATTGTTGGCTGTGGTACCTCTGTTCATCTCCATCTTCCGGGAGGCTCTTCAGTTCATCTCCAGATGAATTCTGTTTTCTGCCAGGCACTTAGTGACAAATACAATTCTTTGCCTTCTCTCAAAAAACTTACAGTCCAGTTTGGGATAATTATATGTATTTAGATAAATTGTTTTATATGTTATGATAGAAGAATGCATGGTAATATTTTAGCGAAGATAGGAATTTATTTTTTAACTGTTTCACCAAGAAGACACATTTAAAGTGAATTATGAATAATGAGTAGGCTTCCAACAAAGAAACAATGGACATAAAATTAGTTTTTTTACTTCTTTCCTCTTAAATTTTAGCTTTTCTTGTCATTCTATCATTGGCCTACTTATTTCTACTTCTGAATTCCTTATAATAGGAGCAATTATTGGAATTCAAAACTATAAACCACTGCTAAATGCTAGTTATATGTATATACAGACATATAAACAGGTGAACTTATAGACAGAGAGATTTTTTTCCAGCCAGGACCTGCCTATTAAATATAGGTACAATGATATCTATACCAAATCAAACTCCGGAATGTAATAACCTCCACTAGATTTCTGTAAACTTTAGAGGACTTACACAGTGAATAACCTTACTTGCACTAACTTATTCTTTTCTATTACTTTCTTACTATCTGATATGTGTTTTTTGTTTTTTTTAAAATTATCGATGTCTGGGGGTCAACCCATCTTGAGCCTTTTATTTAAAAGAATCATTGTTCAATTAATTTCCATAAGTTTGTATTTAGCTTAATATTATATCAAATTATTAATACCTAATCATGGTTTTGAATACTAAACAAAGTATTTCAGGTAGTAAGTAAACTTTAAAAGTTGCCAGATGCACAGTCAATATGATTAAATTAAGTATATTTCTGAATAGTAGCATCAAACAATTTAAAAGTAAAATTTTAAATACCATTAATAACATCAAAAATATAAAATCCGCAGAATACATTTCAGAAGATTTCTAAAACCTACAATAAAGAGTACAAAACATTGCTGTAAAAACATTAAAGAAATTCTAAATAATTGAACAGATACCAAATTTGTGAAAACATTGTAAAAGTATCAATTTTCCTCATATTCTTATATAGTCACTAAAATCTCAATGAAAATGTCTAAGATTTTTTTAACTTTTGTAGAAAGTGAGAAGGTGATTCTAAGATTTAGTTTGAAATGCAAAGAACCTACTGTAGTCAATATATTCTTGAGGAAGAATAAAATTGGAGGACATACATCCCAGATTTGACAAATTACTGAAAAAGCTAGTTATTAGCATCATAGTGTACTGGCATAAGAATAGACAAACAATATCAATAGTACTAAAATAGATCCATATATTTGGGCACTTAACTTATATCGAAGATTAAAGAGGTGAAATTATGTTGAAGCAATAAATTAATGAAAGATAATTGAATCAAGTAATTTTATCTCTATAATGGTAAAAAATAAATAAAACTTGACAACTATCTTATACCATTCTATGAAATGGACAAAACTTAGTTCATAGGCATAACTGTGAAAAGAAATCTAAAGTCTCTATAAGAAAACGCAGAGGGATATCTATATGACCCTGCAATAGGTAAAGATCTCTAATATAGGAATCAAAAACACTGAAGAACTAGTCATAAAACAAAAAATTAAAAATTGGCTTTATAATAAAGATTTTTTCCTTTGTCAATAAACCTCATGAAGAAAGTGAAAACACCAAAGAAATAGTAGAAGAAAATATATATTTGTTATATGTATGTGCTGTAGGACTCATATTCAGAATATAGAAAAGACTTCTCCAAATCAATAAGGAAAAAAATAAAAATAATGGGAAATGTCCCTTGAAAAGAATTTTCATATAAATTATATTTAAATAGCTAATAAGCATAATAAATATAGTCAACATCACTATTCATCAGGAAAACACAAATTAAAAATACAAAGAAATACTGTTACATAAATACAAATTAAAAGTACAAATAAATACAGCTACTAGGACAACTATAATTAACTAAGAAAGAAATTACCAAATGTGTGGAATAGGTGGAAAAATTGAATACATGGCTGGTAGGGATGTAAAATTATAAAACTGCTTCAGGATAGCTGGCCGTTTCCATTATTTCCACTCCTAAATGTATACACAAGAGAAGTGAGTCCACACAAAGACAAAAATATTTATAACATATTTATTCATAATAATAAGCATCTGGGAAAAACCCATATGCTTAACAACAGAGAATGGGTAAATTGTGGTAAATCTTATGAAGGAATATTACAGAGAAGTACAAAAGAATACACTTCGAATATATACAACATGAATAAACCTAACAGACATAATACTGAGTGAAATCAACTCAAGACAAAAGTAGTAACTGCTATATGATTCCATTTATGGCAAGTTCTAGGATAGTCAAATCTAATTGATGAGGAGAGAATTCAGAATAGTAGTTAAATCTAGGGGCTAGTTTAGACTGAGAAAGGGCAAGGAAGTGCCTTCATGGGTGCTGAAACAGTTCTGTATCTTGTTCTGGGTGGTGATTACATTGGAGAATACACATGTAAACATCATCATGCTGTATTTGTAGATTTAGTTCACTTCATTCATTTTACCATATGTATTTTGCCCCTTGATTTTCATAAGACGAGTAAATACTTACATATGTGGAAAATGTATCTCAGGCAACTACTGTTATAAACAAACTCATTTTTTCCCCTAAGAAATGTAATTTTCAAAAAGAAGAAACAATCTGATTTCTTCATTATCAAAACAATAAATCCTTATTCTTGTCCCTAACAATTGATATAAAATTGGTTCATCTTGTTGCTAATAATCAATTTGGAGATAATATTATATAATAGAAATGGTATCGTGTATAGTCTCCTAGAGAATTTGCTATATGAATGCTGGCAGAAGGGTGGACTTAAGTATGTTAAAAATACGAAGAAAATAAGAGTATTTCCACAACGATATTTGAACACTAAAGAGTAGCCAGCTGATCTAGAACTTTAAGTAATTATGCCAATTCAAAGTTATGTTCAAAGAGAAATACACAGTTAAGCAAGTCAGGTTCATTATCAGAAAATGGCCTGTCTGTTCAGACATAGCATGTAGTTTCACACATTTTTGTTTCACCTTTTAAAAATTTCAGTCATTAATAGAGTCTTCTCAAAAAGCTTTAATCCATTGTGAGATTCTTTTCCTGATAAAAAGAGTATTATAATTACAAACTTTGATGTGGAAATTGAAAAAGCACATGGCAGACATAGTTCCAAAGTGTGTCTTCTAATTAGTCATTAGGGATGTTTTGGCTAATACTTCCTCACTAATGGTCTGTCTTTCTACAAAGTTTCAGACTTTATGGAAGGAACTCTTCCCCATAATGAGAACCTGCCAGCACATTAGTAGTATTTACCCTATCCTTTTAGAAATTCATAATTAACACATATATTGTCCTCTACATTTAATTGTTTCATTCTTTATGTAATATTAAAGAAACCCAAAGGATAATTATTTTACTTATAATTTTTTAAAATGGGGAAACTGAGGGTCACAGAGGTCAAAAGTTCAGGATTACAGTTAATAGGAAGTGGCAGTAAGGCTTGAAATCGTTTAGATTATGTTTCCAGAAGCTAAGTTTTATGGGAATGAGAAGATATTGTTGCTAAATTTTCTCAAATCATTATGGAATGTTAAAAGACAGTCTTATATATCAATTTTCCACCATAAGCCCGTGAATCAGTTCTCACCATGCTGAAAAGAATTGATTTAGGGTCAAAAGTCACAGATTGGATGTGACCTATATTTTTCATTTGAGTTCTTTAGTTACTGTCTCATTTATTGTGATCATCTACCATGAAAGATATTAAATTTGTTCTTGAAGTACTAACGATAACCCCTGAAAGGTGCTGTTATAATTTAAGCAGCGTTTTAATATTCTTAGAAGGAATAAGTGATATGTAGCAAGAGAAGAAAGGCACCTTCACTGTGAAGGATCTTACTTATTGTCTCAAACTACATTATTTAAGAGACAAGACTATAAATCACACAGAGGGAGGCTAATGAAATTTACCAATCCACATTTTTTTTGGAGCACTTGACTTAACTATATTGAGGTTAATTCTGAAATAAAAAGAATTTACTATCTAGTACACCGATTAATAAAAAAAACACAGTCTAATGATGACAATTAAATACTGAATGTAAAAAGAAGAAATACAATGTTATTTTGAGTAAGGTGGTAGAGATGTTAAGAAAAAATCAAATGGAAAGAATTAATTATTTTTTACTGTTCCATAACAGTGAAATTGTGCTAAGTACTTAAATACCAACATTAACAAAGTTTTCTTTCACCAAATTAAAGATTTTCAAAGATATTGATAGTGACAAAATACTAAAATAATAATAGTAATAATAATGATCTTAATATTATTTCAATGTCAAATAAAACACAATATTATTCATTTAAAATCATGCTCAACTACTAATGTATTTTCTATTCTCCATGTTTCTATATCTTATTACCTGAACATGAAATAAACATTTAATATTTAATGCAAGACAAAAATTGGTATTTTGGACTTAAGGAACAAAAGCTAAGACATGGAAATTTAAAACCGTGTATACTATTAGAACTTAGTATTAAGACATTAATTGATTTGACTTTATTTATATGATTTTTTTATTTCCAAAAAGCCAAAAATTAAATTAAGAAAATATTTTAATTGAATGTAATCATAAATATATATGAATATATTGAATTATTTATAACTTGAAAGTTAGGAACATCATAAATTACTTAAATATATATTCATGTCTGTCTGAATGAGCTTTTGCAAAAAATTATACTTCATGGATTTAGCTGTATTATTTTCTTAAAGGGGTTTATTTTTAAAAACGTATTTTCACAGTGTTTGAATTTTCTCTCCAATTGTTTTACATCTAACTCATTTATCTTGAAGAATATTGGGAACAAGTCAAAACTGGAAATGCTTTATACTTTTTCATTACACATTTATATTTACCTTATACATTATTCACTAATTCTACGCAATAAAGTCTATTAAAGTGACATGAACAGGGTACAAACATCTGTCAACTTACTTGGGTGATAGATATCATTCCTGCACTACTGCTGGGAGCTTTTATATCCCAGCCCTTCTAAATCAATCTCTCTCTCAACTCTCTCTCTTTCATTCTCTTTTGCACATATAACACATAAAATTCTTAATCTTCCCTTCCATTCACACATAAACTAAATTTGATCAACAAACCTAGTTGTACCTTTTGTATATTAAAAAAAATCTTAATAAGATCATTTTATTGGCATGTGCTTTCATAAGCTTAACCTTAATTTTCATGAAGCAAATTTTAAAATGTAAAACGAATTTTAAAAACTCAAAAACGGGAAAATATAAGAACTTTCTCTAAAGGGATCTGCTTATTTTGTTAATAACTGGATCTTTGTAATAGCTGTTTAATCTTCTGCTAAGCACTTATTATGATTTGTATTTACTTACCTTTAATATTGTTTTTCCTATTTTCTCCCAGAATTGTGAGCTCAGTGAGAGCAGGAATTTTTTTTTTTTTGGCTTTTTAATCACCATAATTCCATTATCTAGAACAGTGATTGACAAATAGTAGGCACTTTGGAAATCATTGACCAGATAACAGGAGATAGCTAATAATTATTTGTTGGATAATAAATAAGTAAACACACAAATAAACCTAAAATTAGAACTGGAATTCCTACTAAAATATAATCTATAGAAACTAAGGAACTCTCTTTTGAAAATTGTCTTGAGTAACATTGAAAATTTAGAATTTGAAAGACCTATCTTTTTTTTCTGTCATTACAAATCTGAATTGATATTCTGAAATAAATATGGATCTATCATTTACATATTCTTAAACTTGCTGAAGTTTTTAAAGAGCTTTCTGTGTTTTGCTCTAATTTGAAATGAATCATGCTACTGGAAATAACCAATAATCTTTATTAAAATAAAATTATTTAAATTAAATTTCTATTGTTTCATTACTTATGTTTGTAAATAATAATTGTGAGTAAAATCACATGCAAATTTATTACGTCAATAAAAATTTCATTCTTCTTAGACAAAGAATAGAAAAGTATCTAGATTGAAAATTCACTGAATTGAGACTTATAACAAGGATTAATGTTTTACTTCTGCATTCCCAATGTTTTATGCTCCTTCTAATACTAAATTAGAGTGACTGGAGTATTAAACTACCAATTGGGACACCTTAATTCCAGCTATAAATTCCCACAATTTATTCACAAATCTGTAACAGAAATAAACAAAAAAAGTTCTCCTCCCTAAAAATAAAAAATGGAAAGATACTATAGTAGCTATGAATATATGTATTCTTAAGTTACATTTTATTTTATCAATACTATAGTATATATCATTTGACATTAATATGCTATATTTATAATGACATTGTTTTACAACATTCTTAAAATATAGGGTTTCATTTCCTTATTCTTAATCATCAATAAGGTATTAAATTAGATGCTGGAGTAAAATGTCAAAAAATCCTAAACACTTTAGAAGGAGATAATTTTGTTATAGTTGCAAAACTAGTCTCTTTAATGCATCATATTAGGTTCTGACATTTCAATCTATTACAAGAATCCTTTGTTGACTGGATTTATCTCTTTAAATCCAATTTATCTCCACCTAAGTGCTACTTTTCTTGACACATAACATGATTTACCTGGATATTAGAGATAAAGTCTAATAATATTTCATCACTTGCTTAAATATTTGCTACATGATATTAAATTTTCCTTTATTACTTTGGAAAAAACATTATATATAAATTTTATACTGAGTAAGGAAAAGATACATAGTAAGTACCTAATATATTTTCCTTTCCCTTCATATTTTAAAAATTTAATTACCCTCCTCACTAAGTTTCTCAAAAATCACATGGTTCAATTTAGTACTATCAAGTTTTCACTTTTCAAAATACAGAACATTATTTAAGTAATCACCAAAAGAAGGAAGAAGTAAAAATAGAAACTATTAAAAGTATTTGTCTCTAGGAAATTGGGCTACTTTCAGGGAATGGTGAAGTAGGGGATTATTGCTTTCATTATAAATTGATTTTGGCCTTATAACTTAAAATACCTGGTACAAATTCTATTTACAATAACAATTATAAAAATACTAATTCTCAAATATCTGGAATTCAAAAGCATTTTTAAATTTTGTATTATGTGGCTCATGGAAACAGACTATGAAAAACATGTGCAAAAAATAAAATGAACAGAATTATTTTAGAAAGGCATAAATGCTAAGAAAGCAACAAAATAGCACATATTCCTGAGAGTGATAAAGGATCAGGAGTTCGATGGTCAAGAAAAACTGAACAACAATTCTCTATTTTCTCCTTCCCCTGGCCTTTGGTAACCACAATTCTACTCTCTACTTCTATGAGCTTGACTATTTAGGTACCTTATATAAGTAGAATCATGCAGTATTTGTTCTTCTGTGACCAGCTTACCTCACTTACCATAATGTCCTCCAGGTTCATTCATGCTGTCACATATGGCAGAATTTCCTTCTTTTTTTAAGCCTGAATAGTTTGATTCATGCAAGATGAATAAGTTCTAGAGATCTGTTGTACAACAAGTTGCCTATAGTTCGCAATACTCTCTTGTGCACTTAAAAATTTAAGTGGGTTGATCTCACGTTAAGTGTCCTTATCACACTTAAAAAAAAAAGAAGGGCTTCCCTGGTGGCGCAGTGGTTGAGAGTCCACCTGCCGATGCAGAGGACACGGGTTCGTGCCCCAGTCCGGGAAGATCCCACATGCCGCGGAGCGGCTGGGTCCGTGAGCCATGGCTGCTGAGCCTGCGCGTCTGGAGCCTGTGCTCTGCAACGGGAGAGGCCACAACAGTGAGAGGCCCGCGTACCGCAAAAAAAAAAAAAAAGAAAAAGAAAAAGGAAAGACGTGTTGGAAAGGTGAAAAGGAGCAAATACATAAATGAGGGAGTCAGCCTTCAGAAGATCTGGTGGCAGAATATTCCATAAGAAGGAAAAGGAAAATATATCTTTAAAGTGGAATAATAAAAAGACAAGTGAGGGCTTCCCTGGTGGCGCAGTGGTTGGGAGTCCGCCTGCCGATGCAGGGGACACGGGTTCATGCCCCAGTCCGGGAAGATCCCACATGCCGCGGAGCGGCTGGGCCCGTGCGCCATGGCCGCTGAGCCTGCGCGTCCGGAGACTGTGCTCCGCAATGGGAGAAGCCACAGCAGTGCGAGGACCACGTACCACAATGCGAGTCCCGCGTACCGCAAAAAAAAAAAAAAAAAAAAAAAATAGACAAGTGATTATGGGAAAAGGGGAAATGAAAGTGAGAACAGGGAAGTAAACCAGGTCGGACTGGGCCTTGGAAGACGTGTTTAAAATTTAATCTCTTCGAGAATTCTAATAGGGTTCTAATTCCAATGGGAGTTCACTGTAGTGTTTGAAAATGAGAATGATGTTACCTAATACATATATTAAAACTACAAAAATATTCTCAAAAAAAAAATGAAGAAAAATTCTAGAGGAAAAAAAGTTGTACATGGACATGTGATTGATTACTTCATGGGTCTTTATAGATTTCACCAGCCAGAAATTTTCAAGGATGCTCTATAAATGGGGTTCAATTAATTATGTCTTTTCTGTCTTGGATGGTGTCCTTGGTTGATCATCTTATTCCTGGATGGTGACATTGAATTCCTAAATAAAATCTGTCACTCTATTAAGGGCATTTAGTTATTGTCAAAATAATTGTGAATAATTCCTCACATCTAACCCAAGCTCCAATAAAGTTTCTAGATAAAACAAAAAATATCTGAGTTCAGAGCTGCTTTCCAGACCATTAAAAAAAACCCATGAATCATTAATATAATTTTTTTCTAAGATTCCCTCAGAGGTAAATGACACATAGTCAATTGTTCCAAATGATATAAACCTAACTAAGAAAATAGAAGAAAGAATTTGAGAAACGACTTGAGTTGAGAGTCAGGGGCTAAATAGCAGAATAACACTTTGGAAGCCAACTCTAGAGCTGTAGATGCAAATGATGGAGAATAATCTCAAGGCTGAACTAAGAGATTTGAAAATCCGCTCCCAAGATAGAAGGGTACATTCCGTCTGTCATGTTTTGTGCTTCCTGTTCATAGTAAATTGTGAAGAGAGAGAGAGAAGAGGGGAGAGAGGAAGAAAGAAAGAAAGAAAGAGAGGAAGGGGAAGGGTAAGAATGGGAAGGGATGGGAAGGAGGAAGGAGGGAAGGAAGGAAGGAAGGGAAGGCGGAAGTTAAAAAAAGAAAATTAAATAAAGAGAAAATGGGCACAAGTATTTTTCTTCAAGAATTAGTCTTCCTGATTAAAGAAAAATTTTAAAGTATTTATTTAAGATTTATCCTAAGATAAGAACAGTGCAATTACCTGGAAGTATAAGGTTTTGGACTAAATATTTGAATTTTTTACTTTTCTGTAAGTTCTTGAAAGGTTTCACCTCACTTCTATTCATATACTAATACTAACGCCAATTCATGCTAATTAAAAAGAACAACAGTAAATAGAGTAAGAGTGAGTTTCACCAGAACTTTAACTAAGATTAGGATGTAAGCTCATAAGTTAAAATGTAGATATTTGTCTATGATATCACTATCTGAAGTTTTACTGCTGAATATGTGTGCTTTAAACTGACTATAACTCTACTAAAAAAAAATAATTGGAGGCTTGGGTTTGTGAAATCTCCCACAAAGAGAATACTCTGATGCTTTCATAAATTTTCATTATCTGCTCCTTCACGCTGCTCTGTTCTACCTGGCTGTCTCCAACCATGATACGATTTTTGAGGCCCAGTTTAAAATGCATCTCCCATGTAGTAATCATTTCGTTCCATTGCTTTCATAGTAGACAACTATAAATTAATATACCCTCTTTCCTTAAATATATTTATACCATTTTACCTCATACTGTAATCATCTTCGGCATGTTTTTCTAAACCCCACCTTCCTTCCTAGTGCACACTGATCTGAACCAGGTCAAATAACAAGGTTCTTTGTGGTAGATGATACCACTGATATAGTTGGATGAAAGCTGTAGGTTTCCTCTCTCCCCTAAACATTACCAGGTGGATGCTAAAATTAAAGCAAGTACCAGAAAAAAATCCACCACCACACACACCTATATTTATGAGTAAAAAGACACAAAAACTCGTACAATCTTTTCTTAAAGATCCAGTAAATTCCTAGCTTTCTAGCCTTTATCCACCTTCATACAACTTATGTAGGGTTTGTTTCTGACAGAAGTAAAATTATTTGAGTGTAAGATGAAATTAATTTCAAGTGGAAAAATCCTCTGAATCTAAGCCCTAGGACAATAACACCACTCAAAAGTGTGTATTATATTAGGTTTTTCTGTAAATTCAAAGTCAGAGATGTTATAATATTTCTAAGAAATCAATATATCTTGAACGTCATTTATTAAAACAAATAAAAAAAGTATTTCTTGTAAAATTTTATTCTGATTAATAAATCTCTAATATTCATCTAGGAAATCTAGAATTTCTAGAGCATAGATACAACTGACACTTTTCCTCTCTTCCTCTCTGCCCCTCACCCCACACTCACATCCAGCTTTCATTCTTGAATAGGACACTTAAAAGTAATACATTTTGCATGTTGATTAAAATTCACTAAGGGATTTATCTATAATTTTAATTGCATTTCTGCTAGAATACTTGAAAATAAATTTTAGATAGCATATTTCACAAACATCATATTTAAAATTTCTTCAAGTCAGTATTGTACAAATTTATGATTGTAAAATCCTACAATTTTAGGATTGTATTAGTTTACAAAATATTTGTTTTCTCTTCACTATGAGAGGACTTACATTCCTATCTCATTAACTCCAGGCTTGACTATTGTACTTACACTGAATTTGACCAATAAAATATGAACAGAAGAGGGATGAGGCACTTCCAAGGAAAATCTTTAAGAACCTTTGATGGTTCCATCATTTTATCTTTTCCATTTCCTATGAAAACAGAAATATATTTAACTGGGACTGGTCATCTAGCTCAGTTCCTTTAATAAAAATGAGAAGCACATCCACAGACAAACCATCATGAACATGTCACAATAATAGGAAATGCATCATTTTTATTTCCTTTTTTGTATGTGTCCCTGAAACTTTGTGGTTCATAACTTAGCTAAGGCTGACCAATGTGAGTACACAATTTTTTGTTTGTTTGTTTTGCATATATATTGCTCCAAAAAAGAGCAATGTTATTTTTCAAATTTTAGGTGCTTAATAATTATTTTTCCTATGACTGAATTTTGCTGTCATGTATTAAGTATAAACTTGCCATAGAATGCTTAAATATATTGTTTTTCTCTATTTTGGTATTTAGGTTAAAACACAGTTACTCACATCTCTCAAACCTTATTATATCCCTAAGGAGCGTGTGGATGCATAGATAGATAGAGCAGCTCTATTTTGAAAATTGAATCAAAATCTCTGAAAGAGGGACCAGATATTTGCATATTCATCAACCTTACTCAGATAAGTATAATGCACACCAAAGTTGTAGAACTGTTGTTAAATGCGATGATACCTAAATCTTTTAACCATTCATAAACATAAAAATACAATATGTCAGAAATAATTTTAGTTACTTGCCATGAAAAGCAAAGAAAATTAAAATGTATATGCAATGTATAGCTATTTTTTATTCAGGACTATTTATCAAATATATATAATTTTATGTAATTTTATACATAAATTTCAAAATTTATGCATTCTATATATAAAATTTTAGAATCTATAAGTAAATTCTGGTATTCTCCACATTAACGCATTTATCACTTAAATCTTTCAGAATTGTTTGTCAGAGTTTCTCTTCCATATCCTGTTTTTTCACTTAGAGTCATCTTCATTTCTTTCAACTAACAATTACAGATTATTTAAGAACAAGATTTGTCTTCTCATTAGGGAGAAAAAATAAAGATTTATTAATTACAAATTCCTCCTAATAAAAATGTGGGGAAATTTACATTTTACAAGGAGATATCAATGTTTTTCCTTCTCTTTTTTAACTGTCCACTACTACTGTCCAAATAAGAATGACATATTAATTAAGCAAAATCAAGATGTTACCTATGAATCTCACATTTTGATAAAGATTGCTGTTCTTTTGATTACATTCCTCCTCAGCTTACCATTAACTTATCATTCACCTTCTCTCTTAACCAGATATGACATATTATGGAGATACTACTACAAAGAAATGATACAATTTAGAAGAAAATGCTGGATAGGTTTTAGGATAGGTTCTGCTGCTAACAAGAACAAAAATGTTATATACATTTGAAAAATTGTCAAAATAGCAAAAATTGTCAGGTCAAGATTTGAGTAAAATAAGAAAGCCACAGAGGTAACATACAAAAAGATAACATACAAAATATGCAGTAGAGTTTTAAAATTATATTGAGACATATCACAAAACACTTTAGACCAAGGTTCCTCAACCTTGGCACTATTAACATTTTGGATCAAATAAGGTTTGGTTGATGGGAAGGTTGTCCTCTATATTGCAGGATAGTTCACAGCATCCTAGTTTCTACCTACTAAATGTCAATAGAAAAAATTCTGTTGTGACCAAAAAAAGATTTAAAAAATGTCCCATTGAGGGCAAATTAGCCCTCATTTAAGAACCAATGCTCTAGGTCAGTAAATAAAATTGAGGTTAAAAAAATGTTTTTTAATTTCTGGAAATACATAACCTACAAAAATTGACACAAGAAGAAAATGAAAACTTAAACAATCCTTTACTCATAGTAACAAATTAAATAGTACTGAAGCCACTATCCTCATCCACAAAAATTCTCCCCCCCAAAATAATATTTCTAGATGGACCACTGCATAGAGGATTTCTACTGTGCCAACACAGCTAGACTGATGCTGTCTTTTTACAGAATTCTCTTTCCTACATAATTACAGGTTAGCATGACCAAATGAAGCACTTTGCAAGAAATTTGGAAGGGAGAACTATGTAGCAGACACATTAATTTTACATTAGGAAGGTTTTTTGTTTGTTTCTGTTTCTTTGCTTTTATGGCTTCCAAATGGGCTGTGAAATTTGGAGCAAAAAAAATGATGAGTTCACAACACTAATTTTCCTGCCCAAATCTCTTATAAGGGAGCTGACTACCATAAAATAAAACCTCATCTTCTATAGACATAGTGCTCATATTTATAGAAATCATACCTGTGTCAAAGAGTGTTTTTCCTATGTTTTCCTCTATGAGTTTTATAGTGTCTGGTCTTACATTTAGGACTTTAATCCATTTGGAGTGTATTTTTGTGTATGGTGTTAGGTAGTGTTCTCATTTTATTCTTTTACATGTAGCTGTCCAGTTTTCCCAGCACCACTTATTGAAGAGGCTGTCTTTTCTCCACTGTATGTTCTTGCCTCCTTTGTCATAAATTAGGCAACCATATGTGTGTGGGTCTATCTCTGGTCTTTCTATCTTGTTCCATTGATCTATATTTCTGTTTTTGTGCCAGTACCATATTGTCTTGATTACTGTAGCTTTGTAGTATAGTTTGAAGTTGGGGAGCCTGATTCCTCCAGCTTCACTTTTCTTTGCAGTATTATTTTGGCTATTCAGGGTCTTTTGTATTCCCATATGAATGTGGTACTGATGAACTTAGTGGCAGGGCAGGAATAAAGATGTAGATATAAGGAATGGAGTTGAAGACACGGGGTGGAGGGGCAAGCTGGGGTGAAGTAAGAGTAGCATTGACATATATACACTACCAAATGGTAAATATTTAGCTAGTGGGAAGCAGCAGCATAGCACAGGGAGATCAGCTCGGTACTTTGTGACAACCTAGAGGGGTGGAATAGAGAGGGTGGGAGGGAGGCTCAAGAGGGAGGAGATATGGGGATATATGTATGTATATGGCTGATTCACTTTGTTGTACAACAGAAACTAACACAGTATTGTGAAGCAATTATACTCCAATAAAGATCTATAAAAAAATCATACCTAAATTATAAGATTACAGAATTGAATTCTCAAGCTTGCAAGGCTTTTTATGATAAATTTAGGGTATTGATTGGGAAGGACTGGGGTCCTAAATATTAGGATAGAGGCATATGGAAAAATTCCAAATAAGATTGGAAAGTTGAACTTTTAAACTCTGCTAAACTGCCTTTCTTTTAGAATTATCTCTTCAACCTCTTGTTTTAAAGACGTTAGTTTCCTCTTGTTTGAAGAAACTATAATTTCCTCCCCACTGAGACAGTTCTCTTGCAAGAAGAGACTGCTAATCCTCTCCATATCCTATCTCCAACAATTCTTAATGCTCTTACATCTATAACCAGAGTCAAGTTCCAACAGGGCCCAGAAGGTAATGTACAAAGTGTGACATGGAAAGTATTACACATACCAAAAATTTTTCACATATGATTTTAACATTCTACATTTACCAAAACCTAGGTAAACAAGTGAGAATTAATCCTAAGGTTTTTAGATTAAGGTAGAAGAAATACAAATTTGGCTCAGGCTGAGGAGAGCAATAAGGTCTCACTTAGCCAAGATTCTGGATTCAATATGTTAAATCAAGAAGATAGGAGTAGCTTTAACATTTTCCTTTGCAAATGACTAAAATCTGGGACCAAAAAGTGCTTACATTTAATTAAATTAAATGCTAGAAATTCCCTGTCATATTACTGAGGGATACAACCAAAGTCTTAGTGAGATCGGAACGGTAGAATGTATTTATGATGTCCTATTTGTTTATTTATCTCCTAATGCACCCCTCAGGTGGATCAGAATACACTCCCTTCATTAAGTCTGGAAGAAATATATTCATGGGGAGTCCACAGTGTCCTTAATGAGCTCCTTTGTGATTACATATTTTTTTCTTTTTAAATATTTATTTATTTATTTAGCTACATCGGGTCTTGGTTGGGGCAGGTGGGACCTTCGCTGCGCCCTGAGGGATCTTTCACTGTGGTGCATGAGCTCTTCATTACGACGAGCAGGCTTCTCTCTAGTTGTGGTGCACAGGCTCCAGAGCACACAGGCTCAGTAGATGCGATGTGCAGGCTTCTCTCTAGTTGTGGCTCATGGGCTCCACAGTGCACAGGCTCTGTAGTTTGCAGCACGTGGGCTATCTAGTTGTGGTGCACGGGCTCCGGAGTGTGCAGGCTCAGTAGTTGCGACACACCGGCTCAGTTGCCCTGTGGCATGTGGGATCTTAGTTCTCCAACCAGGGATGGAACTCGCGTCCCCTGCATTCTTAACCACTGGACCACCAGGGAAGTCCCTGTGATTACTTTCTATTGTTCAGAAATATAAGCAGAAACTACTGTCATGGACCTGGGCTCCCAGAAATCAATGGGGATAATGGAATTCCAGGGTGGCAGATGGCAAATAGAGGCACTTAATCTCCAGAGATAAAACAGTAATGGTAACTCCACTGCAGAGCAGAGCTGAAGCAGGAATCAGAATGTCTATGCTGCAAAGATTTTGGTGTTGAATAGTTCATTGTTATGTACCTAGAACTAAAATAAATGAGTAGTCTGTTAAATTTGTAAAAGTAAAAATTCCCAAATGTGTTAACCGTGATCTGTTTTAGAACACAATACAGTCACAGACATCCCTCAACCAGTTTACAGTAACCAGAGTCATTTTAATGAAAAGAAGACTGAGTCCTCTTGAGGAAAGACCTAGCTATATAGCCCAAAATGGATATTGTTAATATTTCTCCTAGCTTTTCCCTAAAGACCAGCAAATATTTGCCATGGTTACTATGAACTGGTGAAGGTGAAATCATCAGACTTTTCAAGGACATTTGACATTGACTCTGACCTCCCACTGATGCCTGGAGATAAAAATAGAACTGTAATGTACTAGTCAGAAGAGAGGCTTATGAAGGTCACATAATCAATGGAGTGTGTCCATTTCATAGTAGACCCAATGGACACCTAAACCCACACCGTGACTATCTTCTGAGTTCCAAAATACATAATCAGATAGCACATGCTCATTAGCGGACTTGGTTCTTTAACCCGTGGAAAGGGCTTTGTTATGGTAGGGAAAGCCTAGTGAAAACCCCTAGATCTTCCTTTACACATAAAATATTAAACCGGAAACAACACCACATCCCAAGAGGGATTTCAGAGATTAATGTCACTATCAAGCCCCTAAAAGTGCTGGAGTTTATTCCTACCACAGCTAATTCAACTTACCTATTTTGCTTGTGCAGAGGACAGATGTAAATAACCATTATGAAATGAGATTATTGAAAATATAATCATGCAGTGATTCCAATTGCATCTGCTAATCTAGATGTACTTTCATTGCTGGAGCAAATCATTACATCTCCTGTCAACTGATAGGCAATGATAGATGTGGACAATGCTTTTCTTCTCTAAACTTTTGAGCAAAGAGGTAGTTTGCTTTCAGCAGGTAGAGCCAGAAACACAATTGTACTATTCTAGCTCAGGGGTATATCAACTGTTAAGCTTTCTGTCATAGTCTAGTCTGTAATGACCTGAAACACCTCTCAATTCAAAAGGATGTCATGTTTATACATTACATTTATGATGCGGTGATTTTGCATCTGATGAACAGGAAGTATCAGCAACTCTAGAGACTTTGACATGCATGTTAGAATTTGGGAACGCATCCCACAAAATTCAGGGACTTGCCACCTTGGTGACATTTCTAGGGGCTCCATCTCATAGGAATGTTGAAATATCCCTTCCAAGATGAGAGATAAATTGCTGCATCTTGTCCCTCTACTATTGAGAAAAGTTTTAACAGTCTATGGGTCTCTTTAGATTTGGGGTGCCACATATATCTCACTTTGCGGTATTATTCTTACTCAGTTATTTAGTATCCTGAAAAGCTGCCAGTTTTGAGTGAGACTAAGTTTCTGCAACATGTCCATCTGCCAAGAAAGCTCTTCTGCTTGGACCATATGACTCAACGGATCCAATTTTGTTTTAAGTGTTTATGGCAGAAAACAAATGTATTGAACCTTTTGCAGGCTGGTATAAATGATTCACAGAATGGAGTTTTGGAATTTTGGAGAAAGCTATAACAGTTCCTACATAAAACTTTCCTTCTGAGACATCACTTCTTTTTGATACCTTGCCTTAGCAGAGATGAAGTGCTTTATTTAACACAGGGCAGCCAGTTATCATAAAGCCTGAGACGCCCATCATGACCTGGGTTTATCTCAAGGAAATCAATTGCTGCTAAGAAAGTATATGGATACAAAACTTCAAATTTACAAAGTTCTATACAGGATGGAGGCTGACTTTTGCAAATAATACTTTAATTTTTTTTTTTGGTTAAAGGAAAATAATTTTTATATTTAAATGCATATAAGTCTTAAGCAACTTACAGAATTTACTGTTGGAGTAAAAATGATTTTGGGAGCAAGACAAGCACCTCAAAGAGGAGAAGCAAAGATTAAAGAATTGGGGGCTTCCCTGGTGGTGCAGTGGTTGAGAGTCCGCCTGCCAATGCAGGGGACGCGGGTTCGTGCCCTGCTCCGGGAAGATCCCACATGCCGCGGAGCGCCTGGGCCCGTGAGCCATGGCCGCTGAGCCTGCGCGTCCGGAGCCTGTGCTCCGCAACGGGAGAGGCTACAACAGTGAGAGGCCCGCGTACAGAAAAAAAAAAAAAAAAAAGACTTGGGAGCCGCTGTAATCAAGGCAGGCTCTGCCTCCCAGATACCCTGCTCCTGAGCTGTGTTCTTTCTCAACAAAGTCTGCTGCCTGACAGCACCAGACCCCGTGCAGAAAAAAAAAAAAAATTGGTTTATTTGTTTTGTTTAAGTAAATCAATAAACGACAAATGGTCTTGAATAAGGAGGGAAGGGGGCAGGGCACAACCTTTAAAAGAATGATATAGCCATAGGACATGACAAAAACTGTTTAGAACCAACCTGGTCCAAGATGGCGGAAGATTTGACTCCCAGTGGACCTTGGGCTTTATTATATGCTCATTGTAATACATTAGCATGCTAAATGACACACCCACCAGCACCATGACAGTTACGAGGCTAACTATAAAAGACCAAAAAGTGGACGGTGGCCCAATTCCTGGAAATCCCCATCCCTTCCCCCAAATAGTTGGAATAATCCTCCCACTCATTAGTCCAGGAAATTACTCACCCCTATAAAAACTGACAACCCTGTACCCTGGGGCCTCTTACCTTCAGAGATGGCCCACACTCTGTCTGTGGAGTATGTATCTCCCTGAATAAACCTTCTTTCACTTTACTATAGCTCTCTCTTGAACTCTTTCCTGTGCGAAGCCAAGAATCCACACTTGGCAGCCGTCCCAGGGACTCGCCTGAGACCTGGGACGTGACCATCTTCTCGCACTCCACTTTATCTCCTGCAAGTCTGAATTGAAATAATAAATATTAAATTAGCTTTCTTCTAAAGGGATTTTTACATTTTCTTTAGTTTATGATAAGCCTAGAATGTGTGGTAACTTGGAATAAGAAAAAAAAAGATTTGAATGCAAAAGGCTGTGATGAACTACAAGGGGATGATTGGGTTCTACGGATAAACTGAGGAAGATAAGGATGCCAAAGATTCCACAGTTAAGTCATTCGCTGTTTTGTGTTTGGTTATGAGTTCTCTCCTGTGTGGTCAGGTCACTGGAAGTTGCTGTTCTCTTGCTCTCTGTACATCCCCAGCTAGACCAGTGCCTGGGGTCTAGCTACACCCTACTCACATGACTGACCTTCCTACATACTGTCCCCAGGCCCCAGCTAGAGATTGTTCTTATCAAAGAGGAGGTGAGGGGCATGCCCGCTGCTAGTTTCCCTGGTAACCAATGAGCTAACCTGACTTCAATTCCCCCTATAACTGGCAATCTCCTCTTCCCCCCAGGAGCAAAGACTGGCACCGTGTGCTGCCCACCATCTGCTGCACATGGTGGGGTGTTGCTTCAGAAGTATAAGATCCCGCTATCCATTAAACCATTGATGTCTCTGTCACTGACTCCGGGCTCTTTCTTTGTCTTGAAGCTGGGCAACTACAGGCCTTGAAGGCCAGTGGGGTGCAACCCAACACCTCCTTAATGCCCATATTTTGTTTACTGCGTACAATCAAAGTTGTTATTGACAATTTGGAGAGTAATGCAAAGGACACATTAGTGGTAGGATGTCAGCAGTTGCAAAAAATAAGCCTCAATTTTGGTGATTTCAGATTGAGCTGGAATAGAACTCCCTTGGAAAAATTTAAAGTATATTTATAATAATAAAACCAACAACAATAGTGGTAGTTGTAATAATATAAACAATGATAATGACTGCCAACATTAATGCACACTATCTGCCTCAGGTATTGTTGAAGTGCTTTACCTGGATTATCACTTAATTATCACTATAATATATGAGGTAAAACTGTTGTTCCCTCTGTTTTCAGTGAAGAATTTGAGTCACCAAAAATTTAAGAAACTTGCCAAAGATCAAACTTCTTACAAATGAAAGTTGCAGAGAGTCAGAGTTGGTAGACTTAGCTAATCACCCCTACACTAGTATACTCTCCATTTACAGAAATGAGGGGAGAGGGAATTTAGCCTTTGATTTATATTAATTGATAGAGTAATTCTAGAACACTGAGCTTCTTTGGGTTATGAATGCTATATTTGTGTTTATTTTGTATGTATTTCCTACCTTTTAAGATTATTTTTCATTTTATTTATGTGCGACACAATTGTGTCATGAAATAAATATCACTAGAAATACATTTCTCATACTGTCAACTGGTTGCCAAGTCACGTACTTATAACTGTTTAAAACTGAGCAAGTACTATTATGTAAACAGATGTTTCATCCTCCATAAGACTGGTGATTTATGAAATACATTTTGTAATAAGTTAAGAAGACTGTAGAAATATCACTTCCCCATAAATGAAACAAAAGAATCAATTTATTACACAGAAAATGGGTAATGTGGAAATTGGATTCTGTGACAACTCATTGAACAATCATGAGCAACCACAATAAAATGTAATTTCCTTTACCTTAAATTCTTTAAAGTTAGCAGTTAAAGCTGGATTCTCATATATGCCATTCCATATCTTCCAAGAAAATGATTTTGTGTGTCAAATATCTGTAGCAAGGATAATTCATGAGCTGAGATTTTAAGGGTGAAGAAACCAATGAAAAGTTGCACTGGTGTTCCTTTGCTTCAGACTTATAACTGCACAATGTTAATTTTTTTTCAGTTTTGTGTGAGCTCATGTAGTGACAGGAAAGCATAATATAATCAAGACAGCAGGGAGCTTCTCTCTACAACTCGAATGAATTTACATTTGTCCATTATGTAAATGATTCTTCACCATTTGCCTCTTTGAAGTAGCGTCAGAGTGAATTTCCATGTGCACTTATGAAAGTGTTTTCAAAGTCTTTCTACAATGATACAAAAATACTCATTTTTTCATTAATATTAAGATAAGTTACTGGTGTATTTCTATCAGAAATAAGAAATTGGTCAAATGTGTTCTTATTTTCTTTATTTATCTTGTATATGATTTATCCTGCAAAGCTAAGTCTTTTAATAGATTTATTTCATAACCTGAATTAGCCATGATTATAGTTTTAATAGTTGGAGGTCCTTAAATACTTTTTATAATGTTTTTATAATAATTAGTAAATCCTAAAGTTTTCACTTAAAAGGGTGTGAAAACTATGTGTTAAATAAGAACAAAAATAAAATAAAAATATTATCACATCTATGACAGATATCTTTAATCAATAAATTCTAGAAATTTATCAAATAGAAAGTTTCCAGCCTCTGCAAGTTTTGAATTATATCCCTCTGGTTTTATTCTCTTGTAAGATAAATATAGTTGAATGAATTTTGCTGTAAATATGAAAAATACTTTCATCCCCAGAAGTTAAAGTGCATTTTAAAATGAATGCTTTTCAACATATTTCATTTAATAGTCAACTTTACTTTTGACTCAATGAATGCCATATATTTTTTATTCCTGAAATTTAGTTCACTTTATAGCAGTTGCACAAGTAGTCACTCACTCAGTCAGTGCAATTAATAACATACGGCAGGCAAGTAGTAAAAGTGTTTAAACCATTTATTTTCTTTAGTGCAGACTTGGGGAGGTTTGCTATGGCACAGATTTTTCACTAGTAAGCAAGTTTCTGTTCAGTAGTGTATATGACATTTTTTTCTGAGTTTATTGTCCAAAGAATAGTCTAAGCTCACAGCTCCATCCTCCTCAATGAATACTTCTCCCAAATTGCTCGTCTACTTTTATGCTTTAACTATCACGTTTGTGGCCACAAACCTCATATTAACAACCAGTGCTCTAATTTTTTGTTTCTCTAATTATCTCTTCAAAGCTACCTTCAAGGTATCTCCACTTTTATTTTCTCCCAACCACACAAATTTAATAGTCATAAACAAAAAGCTGTCTTTCTATTGCTCTTGTGCCTCTTCTTACCCTAGACTTTTCTTTTGCATCTGTAGATCATGCCCAGTCTGCCCTCTGCCCAGACTTGAAGGCTTCAGTTTCTACTTCAGTGTCCACTTACATCCAGTACCTTCCATTGCTCTACTCTGGGCTTGTGTTCCTGCTTTAATTTGTTTCACAAAATGCCTTTATTTTGTAGTACCTCTGTCATCAAACTAAATCCCTTAGGCATCTAAGACTTTTCTGTAACTAGCAGAATGAGTTCTTTTCAAAGTCATACTTATTTCTTATAACCATGCAAACCAACACCTTTAGTTAAGTCATCTTTATCAATACTACTTCTCCCCTTGTATCTCCTTCTACACACATACACACACACACACACACACACACACTTTATTCATATCGGCAACTGTTCCTTTCCTCATTTTATGCTTCACATGGGCAACCGTTTCTAATATGCTCAACTAATTCAAACCATATATTTTACTCTAAAGGTTGCCTAAGAATTTTCTTGCAAATTCTGAATTGCTTATGCTTAAATATTTCAATTCTTGATATTCTCTTTTTACTACCTCATCCACTGTGTGATGCATGGTGACCTGGAATTTAAGGAAAAATTCTAGAAGGATTTTCTAGAGGGTGGATGTTTTCTTTCATTTAAATTTTAATTAAATACATTGACATTATTTTAACACAATAGCACTTGTTTAAAAATGTTTCCTTATTTATAAATCAGATATAATAGTAAAGGTCATAAAAACCAATTGTAATAAAACTATAAATTTCAAGATTTCTATGGGAACCTAATGCAAAATGTAATTCAGAAGAGGATATATGAAAGCAGATTCTGTAGAAATTCTCTGAGTTCAAATATGTCATCGTAGATTTTCACTCTGCTTTCAAATGACACAAGCGTGATATAAAGTAAACCTCTTTAAGTTTTTTATCATTTAAATTTGTGAATTTATTATCCATTCCAGCTTTTTAGTGTTTTTTAAAGACATGGGTGGGATGCAGGCATTACTTCTTGCACCATTTTGGCTTCATACCACTAGATTTAAGCATTTAACAGTTGGAAGCCTCTTACGTGTTCATTTGTAGAAAATGAACTAGGGAGGATGGTTTCACAGTGACTCTCCTGCTTTCTCTCTGCTCCAAGTGGAACATCTGCTGGAGGTATGTGCATTCTTTCTGCAAAGACATGATGTCCTTGTACCCATTTTCAATTTCGTAATGATTGTCAGTGAGAACTGGTGAAGCGTGAAGTAGAGAGTGCAAGTTTGGTTGTCAGGAACAGCAATGATCTGTGCTAGATAGGCAGGTTAGATAGGAAGATAGAGGTTAGATAGGAAGAAAGGAGTTGATGTATTAAAAACTATGCTGGATTGAGGTCCTCTGGAAACCAAATCGGAGACATTTATTTGCATGAGATGTATCAGACGGTGCTCTTAGTCACAATTGCCATAAAGGAAAGGAAACAATGAGAGTTTGAACCTTGATGTAGTTGAAATAGAGGTTTCATTCACTCCTATGAGAAGCTCTAGAGTTTGTATGGCCAAATAGACTACAAGATCAAAATGAAAAATTGCAATAATGACATAGTCAGAAAATTAAAAAGAGGAAAGAAAGAAAGAACGAATGAAAGGGAGAAAGATTGAGAAGAGACTAGTGAATAGCTGTAAAACTAATCAAATTGAAAAGGAAAAATGTTTTAAATGAATAAAAAATCATAAATATCATGAAAAATAAATTAAAAATCATAAACTGTATATATTGGCAGAGCATAACAGGAAATATCTCATAAAACTTTGTGCACTGCACTAAATTTGGGTATCTTCACATAGTAGAAATCTATTTTAGTATTAACATAAAATTTCATGTTGTAAAGCCTCCTAAATAACCATTAACAAGATACAAGGACACATTTTTAACAGAATTAACTTGTAATTTTTAATGCCTGGATTTAGGAATAGTAAAATAAATACTGGGTTTTGATAAGACCAGTCGAACACCAGAATATTTGAGAAGATAAAAAATTATTAATTTTAGTCATGAATTAAATTAATCAATACATAAAATATCTACTATGACATTAATAACACTCAAATACAACTGATTTTTTTTCAGGCAGTATAGACCTTTCTTCTTTCTTATTTTCCCTATTTTGCAACTTTTTGCTCTTTTTCAATTTTTTAAATTTATTCTCTTGTTTTTTCCATCTGCCTCTTTCTAATGTTTATTATTGAAGCTAGATTTATGGATGTCAAAGGAACATATTAAAACCCACAAAATTTAGTAATAATGACTCCTCTGAAAATATGAAGTAAAGGCCAAATGCTGTTGAGTGGCATGTAGATGGAAACTCAAGAAAAAATAATATTTATTATAAAATTAAGCTTATCATCAAATTTGTAAACATGTAAATGGTGTTAGAGACTAGATTTTTCTGTCAGTTTCTCTATATCAGTAGAAAAGGCAACAAGAGCAGAAAAATAAACTAGCAACAACGATGACCTTCCACATGCTATCTGCACTCTCAATATTTTTGTACTTATTTGACATAGCAAACTCTTAATGAAATGCACGCTGGGGTAAGGAATGGCGCTGGGGCAGATCGTTGTAACACTCTGCTGGTAAATAACATTGCTCCCCTCCTAATTCTAAGAATCATTCAGTTTCTCTAAGGAAATATATATATTTTGTTGTTGTTGTTATTGTTTGTGGGAGGAGGATGAGATGTCAATTTTGAAGCAATGGAAAAGAAGGAAAGATGTAAAGATAAAAACTGGAAAGACTAATTCCAGAACTGATTTTCAAAATTGCCTGAGAGAAATAATCTATATTGTCAGAAATCAGGATAGTGATTTCCTTTGGGAGTTGCTACTAGAAGCAAAGATGAAGGAGGCTTGTAGACTAAAATGTTTAACAAAATTAGTGTACCCCCTAAAACAGTAGCTCTTTTTTTTTTTTTATTTTTCAGTACACGGACCTCTCACTGCTGGGGCCTCTCCCGTTGCGGAGCACAGGCTCCGGACGCGCAGGCTCAGCGGCCATGGCTCACGGGCCCAGCCGCTCCGTGATATGTGGGATCTTCCCGGACTGGGGCACAAACCCGCGTCCCATGCATCAGCAGGTGGCCTCTCAACAACTGCAGCACCAGGGAAGCCCAGTAGCTCATTTTTAATGCTTCAAGAATACTTAAAAATAATTTTTTAATGATTAATGTAAACTATGGAAATAGCACACAAAATAAGTACACAACTAATCATGGTAGTTCATACCTGTTTTTTTGTTGTTGTTGTTTTTGTTTTTTTTCGGCTGTGCCATGCGGCTGGCAGGATTTTAGTTCCCTGACCAGGGATTGAACCCAGGCCCCCTGCAGTGGAAGCCCAGAGTCCTAACCACTGGACCACCAGGGAATTCCCTCATGTCTGTATATTCTAATCATGTGATAGAGAAGATTCTAAGATATTCCCCTAAGATCCCTGCACTGTAGTGTAAATGACTTATATAATCTCCTTCTCTTGAGTGTGGGTGTAGTCTGGAATATAATGGGATATCACTTCTGTGATTAGTTTACTAATAAGCTAACTGTGTGTTATGCAGAAGGGAGATTATTCTTGTGTGGCTGACCTAATTACGTAAGCTTTTAAAAGAAGGTGAAACATCAGAGATGGAAGAACACAAATGAAGATGAGAATTCCATCAATAGTCTATCATAGAAATCAATTAATGAAATTTATTTTGAGTTCATAGATTTTTATTTTATTGCATTTTCTATTTAAAATTTTAATCTAATTATTATTGTTAATTATTATAGGTACAATTATCTTTTATTAATTTCAACTCTCCCCTTTCTAATTTTCTCTCTTCTACTTTCTTTGGGTTTAATTTGATTTTCTTTTTCCAGCATCTTAAGGGAATAATTTAAGTCATTGTATTCATAATTCTTTTTTTGCTAATATAAATACTTAAAGACACATATCTCAAGACTGTTTTAGCTATATTGAACAAATTTTGATCTACTGTGTTTCCATATTTACTCATTAAAATATTTTCTATTTTCCTGAGTATTTTTTTGTCCCAAGTGTTATTTGTAAGTGAATTGTTTAGTTTCTGTACACTTGAATATTTTAATATGCCCCTTTTTGTGAATTACTAATTTAATTATGCTGTATAAATGGACTCATACAATATGTCGTATCTGTGGATGTCTTTTTATATCTGGAATAAAATTTACAAGGTTTTTCTATATTGTAGCATGTATCATTACTTAATTCTTACAATGAATAATATTTCATTGTATGGATATAACACATTTTATTTGCTCATTTATCAGTTGATGGACATTTAGATTATTTCTACTTTTTGTCTATTAATAAACCATGCTGCTGTGAAAAAGTGAAGAGAAGTTATGGTAGACATATGTTTTTATTATTCATAGGTATATACATATGAAAATACCGAGGAGGGGAATTTCTGGATTATATGGTAACTCTATTTTTAACATTTTGAGAAACAGCTGAACTATTTCCCATGGAGTCTATATCATTTTACATTCCTACCACCAATTTCTCAACATCCTGGCCAGCTAGTTTTATGATCTGTCCTTTTGACTTTAGTCATCCTAGTAGGCATTAAATAGTGAATATACTGTGAATATCCTACTATATCAGTATCAGAGATGATCATGTGCTGTGTGTCATTTAATCTATTAATAGAGTATATTATATCGATAGTTTTTACGTATAAAACTGCCAATGCATTCTCTGGATGAAGCCCATTTAGCCGTATATACTTATTTTTATATATTGTTGGATTCATTTTTTCCGAGTATTTTTTGAACACTCTTTGTCTATATTCATTAAGAATATTGGTCTATAGATTGCTCTTATAATGTCCTTATACTAGATGGAAAATAGCCACCTGTCTTATTTCTATAGCAAGGAAACATTTTTTCACACTAATTCATGAACTCATTCTGTTCTATCATGATACACGCAGAAATAATGCAAATTTATATTAACATAGGAAAATTAATCATCATTATCATGAGGTGTTTCTTTTCAATGAAAGAGAAGCATGTAATTTCCATGTGCAGATGCACATTTAATGGGATCAGCTGTATGGTGATGGACAGAAACTACATTTTTGGTGGTGAACATGTTGAAAAGTATGCAGAAGTAGATAATATCATGTTGTACACATGGAACTTACATAATGTCATAAACTGACATTACCTCAATAAAAAACAAATCTAAAAATGCACACTTAAGAAGAAAATTACTGTCTTGCTTTATGGTGCTTTTAAAAATGATTTTCCTCCTTCAGTGTTGTTACTTCAAATCTAATAAATTTAAGATGTATATGTAGGGTAGTGTTTATATCTCATATGTGGTTGGCCCATAAATATTATTTAAAATATGCACAGTTTTACATTAGGGTATTATTTCCTGACCTCTCAACTAAAGTTTATAAATAACTGATTCTGACATTCTGTACATTGTAATATAAATGAGCATGGGGTACAATATTAACCTCTTACCATGACTGATCACTAACACTCAAGAATGTTTTATGTTGGAGTGGAAAAGACTTGACTATCATTGAATGGAAAACAGAAACATGATTATACTTAGAAAATAAAGGCAGTAAATGGTTCATTTGCTCTCTTTCCATTTGCAGAATTGTAATAAAAATGCCAACTAGATTGATATTTAGGCAAAAGTACATTGCAATGAAGTTCAGATTATAAGAGGAGCTGCATTAATATACAACATTCTTGTTTGAGCCTGCTTTTCTATTTCAATTTCAAGAGTACTTGGGTATTTTAATTTCAGTTATAGATATCCATTTAGCAACTCTCTTTTCTATAAAATAAATGTTAACACTTCTAAGTTATTCCATTTTACCATGTTTTCTTAGATTTTAATCTTAATATTAAAAAAAAATCACAACATTTGAAAGAAGTTACAGTCCTGTATATCACACAGAGTACTGAATGCCTTCTAGTTCACACATTATTAGGCTGCTGTAGCAGCAGCTGCATAGGATTTAGCACAACATATGGTGTTGATTCTTTCTCTTTTTTAATGAAAATCTGATTTATAAATCTCTTGCAACAAACTGGTGGTGAAATGTTTAGCAAAGCTATAACACATATTACTTGATATTTAAAAATGCCACCTTTTTTTCTCATGAGCACAATGATGACAGACATATGAAGGTATGCTAAAAGAGGAGCGGAAATAAAATGGAAGGGAAGAATGAGAAAAAATGTAGAATTACAAGATAATAACTAATAACTCCCTAAAATTAGTCTCATAAAATAATGTTATTTTTATTGGTTAAATAATTATTTGAGCGTAATTTTAGAGTTTTTTAAAAAATTTTAAAGTATTAAGGTTGTAGTATGGTGTTTTGTGTGTTTTATTGAGGGAGGGTAGAGAGGTAGTACAGCAGCTAAAGAAAAACTACACTGTTTCAGGATGTGTTAGAATGCTATGTAAGACATTTCAAATAAATGTTCTTAATATGAACAATATCAATTTTTAAAATATAGAAAAATTGTATTAGCAATTAAAATAAAACGAAAAGCGTCATACAGGCTCTAGCTATACATATTCCAAGAAACAAACCTTGATGAAGATTGCCTTTCTTATTCATCAGTTCCTATTTTTCTATGCCCATGGCATTTATTCTTTCTAGAAATTAACTAGTGACTTGATATCATCTCATGTAAGAACTGATTCTGACTAAAATATTTTCCTTATATTCTTGAAGATTCCCTGTTATGGTACCTGTAATCTTTCCACTTAGATGAGGAACTACTTAAAACATCTTCCAATGAAAATATATTTATCAAGAGGAGATTTAAGAAGGGAGAAAACCATCCTTTACCTCTAAAGTGATACAATGCAGGTATTTTAAGGAAAAATAGATTTTCCTTATACATACATATATGCAGAGAAGCTTGATTCTCAATCTAAGTTTTAATCATCATTACAACTCAAAACTAATATTTTGTTTATTAAGATGCTATCATAAGCTGTACTAGCAGCCCTTCTCGAAAACAACACTTACATCATCACCAGTGGTGGTATCTTATTTTTTAATGTCACTGGTAGATTACAGACTGGGAATTAGATGTGTTTTTTTATAACCATTTACTTAGTGCCAAGTATTCATATGTTCATGCAGTCTGAGCTTGAGAATGTTGGGAATGACAGTTTCTATTTTCAGGCTAATCTTTTCTCTCTGTTGACCAAGTAACCTTTCCAGTCTTCACTTCCTCTTTATTCAGAATAAGTCCCCATCCCCCATTCCTGACAAAAGAGAGCCTTGATATTCTGGAATAATCTTCCTCACCCTAATTTAGATGTGCCAAACCATGTCTGAATACTAGAGTGAGTGTGATTCAGCCACAAGCTGGTAACTCCACTAAGACTAGTGAAGTCAATATTAGACTCCTAAGAAATAAAGCACTTAGGGCTAGCAAAGAAGAGATTTTTGAAAAAGAAAAATACTAATATCTATTGCTGACTAGTGAATTTTTATTCATTTTATTTATAATAAACAACTTAGATCTTATTATGCCAATTGATCTTATTAAGCCAATTAATAATGCTGGTACAATATTTATAGGTGTTTCTAACAGAATTCATTTTATGTATAAATGGCCAGTCACTATTCTTGTTCTCATTGACAGCAAGCTTTCAGAGGCAGCAAAAAATCTCCATTGATGATACAAAGCAAATACACTTAACATCTTTCTTCATCTGTAGTATCTCAATAGATACTCTACAGATCTAATACAGACCTAGATAACAGATCTAATGATCTGTCACATGAAACACCTGCTCCAAAGTTTCTTTTCTCCCAACTCCTAAAAACATGAGTTCTACAACCCAAGCTAGGAGGTAGATTTTTGCCCCTTTTTTCTTCTCTCACATTGCTTAAGAGGCTTTCTACTTCAGTTGTCTGTAACTCCAGAGTAGTTTAAGTTATTCAACTTTTTCTGAATTTCATTTTAGTGCATCTCAAGAGGCTGACATTGATCAGACTCAGAGAATCTATCTTTTAATTCAAAGACTGAGTAAAAATCTGTAAATGCCTGTGCGTGAATGCATAGTTAGGGTCAATATTACTTTTTCAGTACCCATACCTTTACACTGCACCTGACGTGTTACACTGATAAACACTATCAGGTATTCTAGTTTGCAAAAACTGTAAGGACCACTTCAAGTGCATCTCTGGAAAACTAGCTATTGGAACTGTCCTCAAATTTATCCTGCTGAGGCTAAAGTTTTCTTATCTATAAAATACTCTTCAGGGACTTACTTGGGGGTCCAGTGGTGAAGACTCCATGCTTCTACTTCAGGGAGCACAGGTTCAATCCTTGGTCAGGGAGAAAAGATCATGCATGCCATGCTATGCAGCCAAAAAAAAAAAAATAATAAAATACTATTCATTACTTAATTAAAAAAATAATGGGGGAAGCAGTAAAAGCCCTCAATTTCAGAGGGTGAGAAAGGTTGGGGATAGAGAGCTGTGAAGTTCTTTTAATCAGTCCAGCACAGAAAGACCGATTTACCTAGAAATACTATTTGCTTAGTTTTCATGAAATGCTTACTTCTGCGTCTATGACCCTTTCTTCCAACCCCAGGCCCTCTTTGCCCCCCTTTGACAGCTGAGTCCTCTTCACTTGGTTCTGGATTCCAAAGCCAGGCCAGTCTAGATGGGATCTCTCTCACCTGAATATGAAAGTGATGATGATTCATATTGGACCTAACTCAGTATACATGAAGACACCGCTGGTAGAATCTATGCTTGGCCATAGTGTGGCACTTCCGGTAGAACAATACTCAGTAGCCATCCAGATTGCACTGGCCATTGTGCAGGATTTTTGTTCCAGAAAGTTGGAAAACTTACAGCAACAGTAGGCTGCTGGCCATCTTCTTCAGATTTACCAGTCAAAGTAACTATGTGCAAATGAACTGGGACAGAGTTGAAAAAAGATATAAAGAAAGCAGGAAGACCTGATTCAGAAATGAGCAAATAAAGCAGCACCTGAAATCAGCAATATAATTGAAGCAGCAACAGAATTTATCAGACAGGACATTGTGATGTTCAGTGGATTTGTGAGAGGCTATTTGCTAGGCCTTGCCTCTTAAGGACATGAGTGTTCTGTCACAGTGGATTCAACCTGAGAGGAGAAGGGGTGGTAACATGATGATGTCTCTACAGTTCCAGACACCAGATTCTCCAGGGTGTGAAGAAAAAAGTAGTTGGGCAAAATGGAACTCACAACTTACTGTTTGTCTTCTGACAAATCCTGCAGCGCAGCCAAAAAATAAATAAAGTGAATCCACTTTAAAAAATATATATGTTTGCAATAAACTAAAAGGATTGTAATGCCCTTTTGTGGAAGGTCTTAGAAATAATAGAATTATTGAATATATTAAATAGATTCTACTGATATAAAATAATAATAATGGGGGGGAAATCACTGCTGTTCTAGTCTCTGTGACATAATTAATGCAGCTTGTATCTCCCAAATCTTACCATTCTGTTTCTCTTGCAGGACCAGAATACGGTGCTGCCCTTTGCATTCTCTGCTTCCCAGCACAGAAAACACTGGCAAAGAACAGGGAAGGAAGCTGGACATTTAAGCCACTCTAAACTACAGATTATTCTTGAAGGAGAATCTTTTAAGGAACTGAGTTTTTGGTTTTACATGTATAGTAATGAATATATACAACTGAATTTTACAGTTATTTTTAAACAGTTGTATAAATGTTTTCTTAACTGAGAGATGACTGATTTTACTTTTCCTGTTTTCACTTGCATTCATTATGACGTTTTTAAAATTATAAGCCTTGAATCAATATACTTATGTGAGTGTTGATAAGAGTAATCATTTCTAAGCTTGTTTGTCTCATGCCATAATATATACACATATTTCAAGATATTGAATTTATAGAAAATATATAGAAAAATATATGGAAGTGAATATTTAGAGAAAAAATCACTACTGATCACACCTCGTCAAATTATACGATATGACAATTTCCCCTAACTATTGTCAATACAAATGCTATTAATGCATTTGTATATGCAATGAAACTTTTGAAAATTCATGTAGGAAAATTATATCAGACAGCTCACAGATTAGATTGTACAAATATTGAGTACATTAATGATTATTCATTAAAAACAATCCTAGGTAAAAACAGTAATAAGATGTCGGTATTAAGCCAATCCTTTGAAGTAAAAAGTAATGGCATATAGGGTGTTAATAGATATTAGAGACATAAATTAAAGTGATTGGGCTAACTAAGGCTATAATGCCACACTAACAATTCAGATTATTATGAGTGTTTTGTAGTGTCAGCCTGGGAATGCTCAAGGAAGTATATTCCAAACTTCCTTAATGATAAATGTCACCAGACGAGATAGCTAAACGTAATGATTATGAGAACTCTGCCCCAAGAGATTCTCATTCAGTAGATTGTATTGTGACATTGTTATCTATAGTGTACCTGTAGTCCTCCTGGGGACTCTTCAGGCAAGCTTGAAAATCACCAAGGCTAAGAGGTCTGTGACCTTGGCGCACTCTGAGCCTTTTAATCTTCCTCATTTGTACTTAAAGTTTGTGAAATAGGTTATAATTGTCAGATTATATAAACTATTTGTTTTATTTTACAGCATTTGCTCACCTGGTCTTATTTGTGACTAACAACTCTGTGAACTACTTGATATATATTTCATATATTCTTTACTTGGATTTAAGGATGCACATGCGTTCTCAAACTTAATGTGCATGAGGATCACTTGGACAAATCATTAAAATGCAAATGCATGCTCTGCCACCTAGATTTTGATTCATTTGGTCTCTGATGGGACCTAGGAATTCACATTTGAAATAAGCACTCCTGCTGATTCTGACGAAAGTGCTGTACAGATTATATATTCAGAAATCCCACTGTAGAGGACTGATGAATTAAAATCACAGTAACTGTTGGAAATCCACCTAAATCTAAACAAACCCTGTGGAAATACTTCTGTGTTTGGAGCTTCCTACCAGCTGCCAACGTATTACCTGAATTTTACTATAAATGGTGCAGTTGAATGTCATAAGACATTATCTTTATTCATTGGAATTATTTTGAGATTCATTCTATTTAAAAGACACTACAAGGAGGGCTTCCCTGGTGGCGCAGTGGTTGACAGTCCGCTTGCCAATGCAGGGGACACGAGCTCGTGCCCCGGTCCGGGAAGATCCCACATGCCGCGGGGCGGCTAGGCCCGTGAGCCATGGCCGCTGAGCCTGCGCGTCCGGAGCCTGTGACCCGCAACGGGAGAGGCCACAACAGTGAGAGGCCTGCGTACCACAAAAAAAAAAAAAAAAAAAAAAAAAGACATTACAAGGACAGAACTTCTAGGTGATTTAATTAAGACAAAACTCCTATTATTTGCTATTTAGGTAAACTATTTTATTTTTAATGTCCTAGCAAAATAATTGTTTGCAATTATACTCTTTACCAATGTATCAAAAACTCCACAAAGAAACTGGTATTATATTTTCCTACAGGAAATCTTGCAATTTTGCAGTTCACATTTTTAGTTAGGTAAAACACAACTTTCATTACTATGCACAGTGAGAATTTAAATGTTTCTGATCCTTTCTGCAATAAAATGTTATGTACATGCTTTAAGACAGTTGAATTACTATGCTTCTCACTAACGATGGAGTAAAATTTTACATGAATGTGTTATAATATTTCTGAATCTCATTAAATATTACATTCATAGAATTTTATTTTAGAACAATAGCTATCATCTCTTAATTGTTATGATCCTGAAACACACCAAATGCATTTCACTTGGTCAAATTTGCATTGTAAGTTATTTTAAATGTTTAATCTTAGACATCTGAGTTATTAGAAGGGTTGATTCAAAAATCGAATGTGCCTGGCTTGCAGAAGAATGAAACTGTCAATCCTATAATGATTAAAATAATGGATTAACAAATGTGCTAACCATAAAAACAGTGGCTTTTTATATTGGTGTATCAGTGTTTTAAATTAGGTAAAATTTGTCAATGTGATCAGCTTTGTCTTTTTTACTTTCAGATGATATAGTCCAATTTAATGAGGAATAATAACACTGGCTTTCTCACAGAGTTATTACCACAATGCAATCAGCAAAGTATGTTAACAATTTGGATAAACAGTCCTTGTGTGTGTGTGTGTGTGTGTGTGTGTGTGTGTGTGTATGAAAGTGCACATATGCCTGTGTGCACACAGAGTACATGTTTAATTATAATATTGATATTTTAAAATACAGTTATATTTATCTGTGTGAACACATTTTATTTCTATTTTGAACAGAGTGTTATTAATTCAACCATGCTATTGACCATCTATTTCTGATTTCCTAAATAATTATTTTAAACAGAAGTCATGTTCCTTTATCCAGGTTGGTTTTCCTCATCGAAATTGTGTGTAGAAGAATAATATCTTGATGAGAAAAAGAAGAAAGACTGCACAGTCTAACCCTAATTTTAGAGGGATAGCTTTTTATCTTCATCCCTGACATCAAAAGAGGCGGTATCATAACATTTTAAAGCTTGAGCTTTTTATTTGACCGAGATTAGAAAATAAGGAACTCTGGATTTTGTACTTGTTTACCTGAAAACATCAAATTTAATACAACTCAAAAGATATATTATATTCTAGTTTACTTTTCATATGTCATTGTTATAGTCAAATGTTCTCTTTTTTCCAAGAAGATAAAGTTTTCCTTTGTGAATATATTTTTTTTAACTTTTCATTTTATATTGGAGTATAGTTGTTTTGTTTTGTTTTGTTTTGTTGCCACACCATGCGGCTTGTGGGATTTTAGTTCCCTGACAAGGGATCGAACCCAGGCCCTAGTCAGTGAAAGTGCAGAGCCCTAACCACTGGACCATGAGGGAATTCCCTGGAGTATAGTTGATTAACAATGTTGTGTTAGTTTCAGGTGTACAGCAAAGTGGTTCAGTTATACATATACATGTATCTATTCTTTTTCAAATTCTTTTCCCTTTTAGGTTGTTACATAATATTGAGCAGATTTTCCTGTGCTATACAGTAGGTCCTTTTTGGTTATCCATTTTAAATACAGCAGTGTGTACATGTCAATCCCACACTCCCTAGCCATTCCTTCCCCCCACCCTTCCCCCCTGGTAACCATAAGTTTGCTCTCTAAGTCTGTGAGTCTGTTTCTATTTTGTAAATAAGTTCATTTGTCTCATTTGTTTTTAGATTTCACATATAAGGTATATAATACAATATTTCTCTTTCTCTGTCTGACTTACTTCACTCAGTATGACAATCTCTAGGTCCATCCATGTTGTTGCAAATGGCATGATTTCATTCTTTTTAATGGCTGAATAATATTCCATTGTATATACGTACAACATCTTCTTTATCCATTCCTCTGTCGATGGACATTTCCATGTCTTGGCTGTTGCAAACAGTGCTGCAATGAACATTAGGGTGCATATATCCTTTCAGACCATGTTCTTCTCTGGATATATGCCCAGGAGTGAGATTGCAGGATCATATGTTAGCTCTATTTTTAGTTTTTTAAGGAAACTTCATACCGTTTTCCATAGTGGCTATACCAATTCACATTCCCACCAAAAGTGTAGGAGGGTTCCCTTCTCTCCACACTCTCTCCAGCATTTATTGTTTGTGGATTTTAAAATTTGTATGGAGACACAAAAGACCCTGAATAGCCAAAGCAATCTAGAGAAAGAAAAACGGTGCTGGAGGAATCAGGCTCCCTGACTTCAGATTATACTACAAATCTATAGTCATCAAAACAGTATGGTACTGGCACAAAAATAGACATATAGGACAATGGAATAGGATAGAAAGCCCAGAAATAAACCCACACACCTATGGTCAATTAATCTACGACAAAGGAGGCAAGACTATACAATGGGGGAAAGACAGTGTCTTCAATAAATGGTGCTAGGAAAACTGGACAGCTACATGTAAAAAAATGAAATTAGAACATTCTTTAATGCCATACACAAAAATAAGGTCAAAATAGATTAAAGACCTAAATGTGAGACCATAAACTATAAAACTCTTAAAGGAAAACATAGGCAGAACACTCTCTGACATAAATTGCAGCAATATCTTTTTCAATCCGTCTCCCAGAGTAATGGAAATAAAAACAAAAATAAAGAAATGGGACCTAATTAAATTCAAAAGTTTTTGCACAGCAAAGGAAACCATAAACAAAATGAAAAGACAACCCACAGAATGGGAGAAAATATTTGCAAATGATGTGACCAACAAGGGATTAGTCTGCAAAATTTACAAACAGCTCATGTGGTTTAATATCATCAAAACAAACAACCCAAACAAAAAATGTGCAGAAGACCTAAATAGATATTTCTCCAAAGAAGATATACAGATGGCCAAGAGGCACATGAAAAGATATTCAACATTGCTAATTATTAGAGAAATGCAGATCAAAACTATCGATACAATGAGATATTACCTCACACCAGTCAAAATAGCTATCATCGAAAAATCCACAAACAATAAATACTGGTAAATATTATTTTTATTTTGTATTATAAGTAATTGTTTTTAATAGCTAAGAATTAATACATTTATAACAATGTCTTAAAAACAGAGAAAATCACAATTTGTGAGAATTTAAAGCCAAAATAGATCTATTTATTTCTAAAACATAAAATTGAAAAATGATTATTATTACAAGTATTCAAGTGCGGCATGAGCAGTGTTTAAAAAGATTTATAGACTTGTATTTCATCTAATATAGGAAATCATTCTAGATACTTATTTGTCCAGGGGATTAGTTAAACAAATGTCCCTAACCTATTTAAATTTGTCATCTCAATTGAAGACAGGTCTCAAGAAGTGAATTGGTGGACTCTGAAACACATGGACACACTTTGTGACCATCCTATTATTAGAAGCTAAAAGGTAATTACAAATCACAGAGGTGGCAGCGGCTCGAAGGGGTCAGGTTAGAAAGATGAGGAGAAAAATTATGGTCTAATTTTTTTAAAAAAGGATGTGTGTTTAAACCCAATTGAGTTATTTAATGAGTAGATTTAGAGAAAGGATGGTACCCTGTCACACCACTTTAGCATACTGAATAGCTCAAGGGGAAAACGTTGCTAGGAAGTTTTAATTAATTTCCTTCATCTAATCCTCTGTTAACACTAAACAAGCCACTGTCACATGCATCATATGAATTCCAAGGACAAAGTAAAAGCCATTTAAAAGTAGTCATATCCCAATAAGGTTATTAAGAGACCATTTCTAAGTTCCTCATTGAAGTTAATGCATTTAACACTAATACTGTTCAAAATCCATATTACAGTCCAGCAATTTCATAAAATATTGATTGCTTTGGTGTGTCCTTATATACTAATGTATTATATTTTTAAGTAACTTAGTGAGGCAAAAGTCCAGGTTATTTAGTTTCAGCTTGTTGCGAGAGATTGCAACTCCTGTAACAGCTTTAAATTGCAATAGCTCAAGCCTTTGGGTATATCAGTTTCTGTCTCTAAAATTGAGTGCCAGCATCACAGCCTCTGTATTTTGTCTAGAGCTTTTCTCTCTCAGGGTTATACAAAACAATAGGAGATTAATGGGGTAACATAGTAAAAAGTTTTATGAATGATAAATATTATCCCTATTTTTCTGTAGGAGAAATGGAGTCATATGTAGGTTAAGTAACCATTAAAAGTGTTATAGAAAAGGATCCATTTATGCTGCCTTTAACTGCATTCCAAGCACTTATTCTTTGCTAATCTCCTTAACTGTCACTTTGAGTGCCAAAGGTGAGGTACGTATCCTGTATAAACATATGCAAATTTTGAATCATTTAAGCTGTCTTTTCAAATATTGATCAATATATCAAGTTTAATGATCAAAAACCAGAATTTTCCTTACTCTTTGCCAAAAAGCCCCTTTTAGTGAGATTTTCTTTAATGTAATGAGGCGGGGCTGGGGGGAGGCATAGGTTTGCATATAAATGTATTTCCCATCAGTAAACTTACTTCCCCAAACATCTAGTACTATCTAGTACTGAAAAGCTGGTGTAGAAAGAATGTCAAAGTCCATGCTGGAGAATAAAATCCTTCCCCACTGAAAACTGTAGAGCAGGTCTGAAGGGAATGACATCTCACTATCTTAAGGAAATTCTTTTTCTTTTATTTTTTTCCTGTCAAAATACAGCTTAATTCAGTATGAAGACTATGTATAGTGGCTTGTTGCTTAAGGTCCTACAATGTTTTTTGCATAACGGTAATAAAGTATTTTATGATACATTTTTCCATTAAGACTTTGGAAGAATATATTGTTGGCATAATGGGTAGAATGAGAGAGTATCTTACAGTGTACAGCAAGATGAGGTGGGAAAGTTAAAGTAAAAGAAATAAAAATATCATTGTATATTATTTTACATGAAATAAAATTTAATTAATAACAATAATTTGTAAAGTGATGAGCATAGCCAAACATAAACGTGAGTGAAATGAAACTAATATCAGAGACTAAAGAGAACTCTTCATAGATTCACTCTTCTGTAGAAATTGAAGACAGATAAAGGGAAAAGGGCATGGAGAGAATCAAGTTTTTAATTTTCATACAAAACATTAAAAATCCATTGATATCAGATAAGTTCTTTGTATTTAGACCTCCAATGTGTGTGGTGGGAGCTATTTCAATGTCCCTAAATTCTTTCTCAATGAATTTCAGATTTCCTCTACATATATTGAAGAGAAATGTCATGAATTTTTTAAAGAAATTAGTTCAAATGGAAAATAAGAAGAAATGGAGAAGAAAGAGAAGACAGAGGAGGTGAAGGATGAAGAGAAGAAGAACAAGGGAAAACACATCATTAACATCTATGAAAACATATGGTCAAGAGAAAAATACACTCCCCCTACAAAGAACTGGGGATATCAGTGTTCGGCCATCTTTCTGCCAGTTTACTTTGTAATTGTTTTGTCCAATTTACCTTAGGCTAGCCATGTATTTCCTCCCTACTTTACATACGCATGGAAATTGCACATTTTCTAGGATTGAGATGAAACAGTTGTGTCTTGAACACGTGGCAAATTTCCTACTCTCTTCTAAGCAAAGTCAAAATATGCCAAGAAAATATACCACATGGAGGTATAACACAACACAGGGTAAGGTGCATTTGGAAGCAAGCAAAGACTTTCCTAACAGATGAAAAACTTTCTAGAGCCCAGGCCTCCTGAAAAAGAAAGTTCAACATGAATATAAAGAGAGGAAGAGGCTGCTATGGAATGAGCTTAAAAGAGTAGGAAGGGATCATATCAAGAAAAACAAAAAACCTGAAATTATTCTTAGTTTGCAGTTCTATTAAGTAGAAAAGAGAAACTGTGGAAATACCTTACATGTGATAACAGTAGGATGAGTTCGTGTTTCTGTAAACTGTTTCCTTTGCAGTCTGAATACTGGATTGGAAAGCAAGAAGAAAAAATAAAAGGAATTCAGATCAACAAGTTAAGGGTCATTTCAGCAGTTAACAGAAAGATAGTGGCAGCTGGAAAGAGGTGACAGTAGAAATGGAGAAAATAAATAATGTAGGAGGGAGAATAAAGAATTTTTGGTGCTTTGTGACAGGTGGGCAAAGGTGTCTTGCGTGATAACTGTATTAATGGAATGTCAATCCATTTACTAAGAAAGAGATTCAGGAATAGGAGAGATTTTGATGGAATAATATCACAAGTTAAGTTTGGGACAAGTAAAATTTGAGTGGAGCTGTCCAATTGTCTGCAGGATATTACCAAGTAGAAAAAATAAGATTTCTGGGCTATAAAGAAAGTATGTGAGTACAATGGGCTTATAGACAAGCAGAGGTACTGGATAAATTGGGTTTAAAAGATTGACCATTTACAAACAATTTTCCTAATCAAAGGATTATACCTCAGTTTCTTCACCTGCAAAAGTGGGATTGCACTGGCACCTCTTGACATTGATCTTAGAGGATTATTGTGGAAATTCAATGAGATATTATATGCAAGACACTTGTCATACGTCTAGAGTTTTATACATATTCACGAATGTTAGCTATTATTGCCGTCATTATCATCACCATTTAAACATCTGGGGATGTATGACTTTCTTAAGAAGAAGAGATGTCTCGAGATTAAACGAGCAACCTCAGCATTGGAATACAGTTAGGGGAGGAGAATCCAGAACACAAAACTGAGTAATATGGGCAGCATTGGAAGTACATGTATAACTATGAAAATGTTATGCAATAGATATGAAAATTTTTCAGAGTCCAAAGAAAATGAGGGTTGAAAAATGTCCACTTTATTTAACAATAAGGACATATTGAATACACTTGCAAAGCAAATTTAAAAAATATATAAATGTATCATTGGCATGGCTTAGGCATGAAATTTTTGGAGAGTAGCTATGCATAAGTAGCCACCAGTAGTAGATAGCTAATATTAGCAAAATTTTTTGTGCATAGAAGATGGCACAGTTTTGGGAATTGAAGAGAAAAGGAGAAGAAAAAAAGAGAAGCTGACAAATTTATCAATTAATTAATTGGAGAAATAATCTTGCCATTTTTTGGAAGAGAGCAAGCTTAGGGTTATAAGAGAGGCATATGGTCACATAATCCTTTAGATATGCAAATATTGGCAATGGCTTTCTTCAGTGGAGTAGAGATGAGTAATATGATCTCTATGAACTGGTAGGACTAAGAAAAATTTCTGTTTGAAGTTGGAACAACTTATTTGGTCAATGATCCATACTGTTCCATACATGGAAATGTTGTAAAATATCAGTCAGATATCAATCATATAGATCCAACATCATTCCTTAAAGAGAGACATTTTACAATGACTCAATCTTGGAATATTTATTCCTCCATATTTCAGAAATTCCTCCATATTTCTCCTTCAAAAAGAATCCTCCTCATCAGCAGTTGTTCATGTTTGTCTCATCAAATTAACCAAAATCCTGCTTATTAGCAAACCTCACATGAATTATCATACTATTTCTCTCCTTTTCTTCATTAACAAACATCTTGAGAAAACTTCCTACTTTAAATTTCTTCTACTCTTTCTTTTTCACCTTTGTTAATTTTTCTCCATTTGCCTCTTAAATGTGAACATTCCAGTAGATTTTTTTTTTCTAGCTTATAGTCTCTCCTCATTGTACATATTCTCATGCAGCAATTTGATCTTCAGCCATGTTTTCAGTCTGGATGATATGCAGACACGTTCAGCTCAGACTCAAATCCAACTGCTAACATTTTTAGTTCCAAACCAGGAGGTAGGAGGCTGACAGTGAAAATAAGTGGAAAGTCAGACAAGTAAACTGCCCCTGAAACCAAGGCTTCCCTGAAGGCCTATGATGGTGTATTTATCCCAGATCCCAAGGTTGAATAGCCTTAGAAGGAATAGGAGACAATATTTTGTACTGACACAAGATGGTCAGCTGGAATCAATATTTTGGATGAAACTGGGACTTTGAAAGTGTTATACCTTTATGGAAAAATCAGCAGGAAATAAAAAGTACACGTGTTTACATGACAGAAATCTTCCAAAATGGCCTGAATGCTAGATGGAGAATGCAAAGCAAGCTCTCGTGAAAAATCATATACGGTAATTCTGCTCTTTTGTAGGATTTGGGTTTTAAATTTACGTTACTCATAAAGTCAAGGAAATACAACTCAAAAAGTTAAAGATATGACTAATTGGTGTCACTCCAGAAACTTAATAGAAACAAAAGAAAATATTTTCCAGATTAGCCATTCTGTTATTTTGCCTTTTCCCCAACATCTAGGGAAGTTAAGCACCTTTTCATATATGTATTGGTTATTTGGATATCTTTGTTTGTAAAAGCCCTGTTCAAGTGTTTTGTTCATTTTTTCTATGATTTATTCATAGAAATTTATTTGAATAAATTCAAATTTATTCAATTTCTTAGTAACTATTTATGTGTATCTTACAAATATATGAATTGCAAATATAGTTTCCCATGCTGAAGCTTGCCTTTTTAGACTCTTAAAGGTGTCTCTTGATAAGTAGAACATCTTTATTTTATGTAGGTAAACTTGTATTTTTTTTCCTCTATGCTTAGTGGTTTCTGAATTTAAGAAATCTTTCACACTCAACAGAATAGGTAAAATGAAAAGAAAAACAGTATCAAGTGTTGGCAACTTTATGGAACAACTGAACACTAGTGTTCATTGACCCAACTATTTTGGAAAACTGTCAGTATTGTACTAAAACTGAACAATATTATTCCATATTACCCAACAATTCCACTGTTAGTTAAGTAACCTATTTATAGAAATTGCTATACATATTTACCTAAAACTTTGAACAAAACTATTGGTATCAACACTACATATAATGTAGCCAAAAAATGGAAACAACCCTAATGTCCATCAGTAATAGAATGAATACACAGATTTTGCTACAGTCACACAATGGAATGATAAGGAATAAACTGGGTACACACACATAGTAGTTCAATAAATTATTATTATTTTGTCTTGAGTATGCTAAGACTCTTTCTTTATTCAAAAGGTCTAATAATTTCACTTTGGATATATCTTGGCATTGATTATGACTACATTTACTAGGCAGCTTTAGATATTTCTTTATTTCAATAAATAGTTACAGGAGTACACAGGTTTGAGAATATTTTTGTTGTTGTTGTTGATTTATTTTTTAACCACTATGGGAAATACTTAAGTATTTTTATACATACAGAGAAAAGAGCAACTGATAAGAGAACTAAAAATGTAGAAGAGAGAAAGTCCTAAATATAGGGCAATATTTCAGTACTGAAACAGATGGAAGAAGATAGAATCCAATGCAGAGACAGTTGATAGAACCTTGCAAAAGAAATGAGCACCCAGCCTTTGGAACTGAGGAAAAGGAAGCATGTAGTTGAGTTTCTGAATAAAAAATACTATGTGGTTGACAAATACCTATCTTATGTCTTCTGACCCTAATAATTCTAGTGAAGTACAAGGCAAGGTCAAGAGCTGAGAAAGAGGATAGAAATGACATAGAGGTTACTCTATATTAATGACATCTTTCAATAGCTAATTCATGGGAAGCTTTAAGGTATGAGCAATTTGAACAGAAGGGTAGTTCAAATGATTGGTGAGGGTTTAATAGAGAGCTGTGATCAAAAAACAAGTATCGAATCAGAATGAATGGGTTTGAAACCCACTTCTACCACTTCCATATTTTGTGACTTTGAGTGTCAGCTTATTCATCTGTAAAATGAGAGCAAAAAAAATGATATTCCTATAGGATTACTATGAAGATACAAAGAAATAATAAGAGATAAAATGATAGACACACTATCTTAATTAGTTACTTACATTTTTTTTTTTTTTTGGTTAGTCAGTGGATCTATAGTGACAGGATAGGAAAGTAGAGAGATTAATAGAGTAAGAAAATGGCAATGGGTCAAGCCTCATGATATATTCACTTTTATTTTTTTAGATCAAAAGTCAGTGAAGTAAGGAGTGAAGGAGATAAAAGGGTAAATGGTTTTAGTAAAACAAAAGAGAAGTAGATTAGCAGTCATCATTTAAGATATGGCAAAATTATGCTTGATGGCAATGTAAAAAAAATTGCTAGAAAATGGAAAATTGTTTGTAAAGATTCTTAGTGGATTCAGGATGCCTTCACCTACATATCTACTCACTTTTTAACCAACCTCTATGTGTGCTTTGCACCTAACACTCAAATGACTTCGCTTTGCTAAGATCTGATATCTAATTTTATTTGATCTAGCAACAACATTCAATAGAGTTGAACTCTTTTTCCTTTTTAAAATACTCACATTTCTTGACTGGCCTCCAAGTTTGTACATTTTTTTCACAGTCCTCCTACATCCTTGTCTGCTCCATCACTATCTTCTATGAAAATACGGCCGCCTTTCCAATGATCCCAAATACTGAATTTGGGGGTCTTCAGTGTATAGGTGGTATAGTTTACTTAGTTCTTGGAAAAAAGTGTGAATTGATAACAGGAGAGCCCAAATCTATATCCAGAGCAAATTTAATATTCAGAATTGCTTAGAATGGAAGATTCTATCTTTCTCTACTATAATGCTGGCTGCCTGAATCAGTAAGAATAGCCATCCATCTCCAAGGCATCCTCTTTCCCATGGTAGGGAGAATAATCATGATTTACTCTTTCTGTAGTCTCCAACCCAGCCCTTATTAAAGTGTTCTAAATAATCCATATGTATTTTCCCTAGAACTCCTTAGCCCTAAGCTTCTTGCATGATTCTTTTCAGGCCATTGACCTCATGGCAGAGTTCTCTACCACAGCACAGAATTTAGAGTATTTCCACACATCAGACATACATATTGGATATCTAAGTGTATTGCTTGTATCTTTGCCTATTAGGAGTATTTCCCATCACCAAAACCCTGGTCATCCCAGGGAGAGAGGGGGCACTGCAATGAGATAGTAGTTAATTTTCCATAGTGGCGCTAGACCATGCCAAACTTTCAACCAGGCCTTTGTCTTTTCCACCTCTATCTATACAACTTCTGGTTGTAGAGAATCCCTTAAAACTCTGCCTAGCACCCTTACCTACCTCAGATATATTTATTACCATCAGATCTGCTGGATTGTATACCTAAGTGGTAGGCTGCAATATCATGTAGCACCCTCTCTATGCTTCACTCAAATCAAGTTATCTTCTAAAATACCACATAAAAACACCAGAACAGTAACCACAAGCCCTCTAAAATTCAAGTGGTCCACTAAAAACCACACCTCATTTTTTATAGGCTGGAAGTTCAAAGTATAACAAGTATCATAAATTAGGAGAATTTCCTCTAATTTCACAGAGCACTAGACTCACAAAAACGTCACAAATAACTGCAGATGGATGAATCTTTGAAATTTTATCTCTCACCCTCTGGTTTGCCTGTGTCTTAGTAGATAAGACTACATGCTACTTACTGCTTCCCTGGTCTAATGAGTATATCATTAATATAGTGAAGCAGCATGTTGTTTTCTGGAACATCAAAATGGTCTAGGTCCTAGTGAACTACAGAGCAAGAGACTTAACAGGGTCTGGTGAAAGTTAAAGGTTTGAAAACTGAGTGGAAGAAGTAGGAAAATTCTTATCAACAGTCTTATGCCTCAAGAGATGAAATTCTCATCACTCCATCAGACAAATGAGTGAGAATAAAAATGTTGTCCAAAGGTGACTGAAATCTAGAATGAATGGTAAAGGAAGTATAAGATAAATATCAACTTTGATTCTAGGATCACCTGTAACATCAAGGAATATATTGAAGGATATTGACATTGACCTCTACTCTGAGGGATTGTAGTTGCTCCTTCTTTCTTGAGATAGAATTCAGGGCTTCTTTTACTAATAACAGATTTGTATATCATAAGAGTGTATGCTATTTAATTGACATGAAGTGTAAACTGTTACAGACCGAGTCAATACACCACTCATAGTTACTTGGGTCTCATTCATTTCCCTCACTTCCAGAGTGAAGGCAATGATTTTAAAATCCTGGCTCCAGTGACTGCCTCTCATCTCTGAACACCGTAAGTTGTCCCAGGGTGCCAAAGGACCAGGGATGGATATTAGACATGACCACCTGTGTGCCCTCCAAGGCATGAGCTACAGCAGCTCCAGCATCCAGTCCCCCTGAGCTGGACTCATGTCCAACTGAGAATTCCTGCCTTCCTAGTGGCCCAGTTTAGGTGAATTAATGCCTCACAAAGATTTTGATTACAAGAGACAGGAGGTGGAAAACAACTAACAGAAATGTCTTTCCTTTCTTCCTTCAAGGAACTGCTCTATGTGGTGCTGTGTAATCTCATGGAGATGTTCCATAACTGAGCAATCGTACTTGTTTTTTTGAAACTGTTCAGTTTGATAAAACATGACATTTTATTTCCTATGCCTCTTTTTCTACACTTTTGCTTTCAGTTGATTACCACTCCTCCAACAATAATTGAATATGTAAGATTTTCCTCATGTTCTAATTTCTAGGAAACCAAGGCTAAGACATGATGCTTATCAGACAGGTAGGTAAGATAAAATTGAGGGCAAAGTAGAAACTATTTAAGCATTCTATAATCCTATGATTATCTGAGGCACAGAATTTGTGCCTTTAGTTACACTTGCATTCCAAGCCCCACAATATTATTGAGACTATAGGCCATACCTAAAACAGCAGAACTATGAGTCTTTACTACAGGAAAGACTTTTACAATTATGTTTTCCAAAAACAGTTTTTCTAGTGTGAACAGATGCAACAAATTAATTTTTCTTCTTGTAAATCTATAAAAATATTGCAAATAACCTGTCAGTTATGACCTTTAGAATGATATTGACCTTTTAATCTCATAATGGTGAAAAAGTGATAAAGTATAGCTGCACACAAATTGTATTTCAACCCTACCCACCCGTGAGAATTGATAAAACAATAAGCAGAAAAATACAGAGTTGTTCAGTACAATCACATACCGGGAGTAATGGACACTGAGAGTGTTTAATGGACAATTAATTATTTTTCACATCCAGAAAAGAAACATGTGTGTGAGAATCTTGTTGCTCTCGTCTGTATATAAACTAGGTTTTTACACAATGTTCGGCAACATGCAGACCTAAGTTCAAGAGGCCTGTACTACTGTTAGAATGAATGTGAAGAAGACAGTGTTATAATGAAAAATATATGAAACAGTGAAAAGTTCATGCCTACTTAAAGGCAACCTTATATTACATTGAAGTTTATGTACCAGTACTAATGAAAAGGGGCAATAAAAGAGGTTCTTTTATGCTAAATTAAAGAATAGATGTATATCAGAGACTCTTTCTTGTTAAAGCTTTAGCAGAGGATCACCAAAATGATCTCTCTTTCAAGAGAATACCTGCATTACACATAGTCAGCAACTGGATACCTGTATATCTATGCTAAAACTCCAGACATGTTTCCCTCAAGTTCTCTGACAAGGATAGAGGCTCCAAAGCCACCTGTTTGAGCTACTAAACCTCCTTTATGTCGCACCAGGTTCAAGGCTCTTGATCAAGTAGCCAGTTACTTCTGGAAGGTAAAGGAATTGTGCAACGATGTAAAGGGTGCTTATACCTTTCTGCTCCCAGCCTCTTAAACTTCAGAATTTTTTTTTTTTTTGGCCACACCTCATAGCATATGGGATCTTCCGCAACCAGGAATCAAACTCGTGCCGCCTGTAGTAGAAGTCTCAACCACTAGACAACCAGGGAAGTCCCCAATTTCAGAATTAAAGCCTTGTTCCAACCCACAGTCCTGTCTCTAGCATAGTTGACTCAATTCATAGATATTTTAACCAGTGAGTCAGGGAATTTTTAAGAAATAGCCTTATAGACTTTGGGGTAAAAGACCTGGAATCAATGAGATATGTGGTGTTAAGTCTTTTCTGGATGGAAAGGTAGGTAGGGGCAACTCAGTTTGAACTCTTGGCCATGTTAGAGTGTGATACGGAAATAGATGAGCCAGACAACATTCAGGGGTTACCAACTCATAAGGAGCCCTGTAATATAAATAAAATAATCTAATGTGATATCAGTGAACTGCTTTACTCTTATAAAAATGACAAACTGTAACTTAGGCCCACTCTAACCTAAACAGAGCACGTCATTAAAGACAATTAATGTTCTTTGCTAACTCCTATTTCTTCTGTTGGCCTTTCACATTTCCCAGTCTCAATCTGCATAGCCATGCAGAGCCTGATTCCTACACCAGCCACTAACAGAAAACAGGAGCCAATGGGCACAGTCATTTTTAATTCCCAAACATGTTTAACAAGAATGAATGGTATATTTAATTATTTACATTTAAACCATTACTATGTTTTTTGAGAAAAATGTATCAAATAAAATGCAAAGAAAAATTAAGAGAATATGGAAACTGCAGTCAAGTTTAAAACATTTTCCTACTGAGGTAAGTCCAATTACAATTACAAAAGAAAAGAAAAATGGCAAAAGCAAAGTTTCAAACTTACCAGTAGAATAAAATTTGGAACCCTGCCTATGTACGTTACCTCTAACTTTAATGAGTATGGGTGTTTTCTGACTCATGCATTCCATGTATTAATAATGGATAAATGCAAAATTATAAGCAGTACCAAATAAGCAAAAATGCTAGGATACACTTAAATCTCTTAAGTATTTATAAAGGAATTGTTATAGTAATTTCATTAATTGAAAGTCAATTTATCCATACTCCCACCAAATGAATTTTCAACACTATCAAAAGACTATGAGTTTGAATTAGGATTTTTAAACTATTGTGCTATGACAAAGTTAACTTATAGTATGTAATCCAGGAAGCTCATTGTTTCTATGAAATATTTCTTGCCTACAGCTCCCACATTATAATGAGAACTACAATTGCAATATTCCTCTTACTTATCCTTTTCATCTATACATGCTTATTTTTTCCCTACGAAAGTGATGACTTCTTCTGCTGGCCTAATCTTTTAGTTTGTTTAATTTGATATGAATGTATCTTTCCTTATTAGATTGCTCTAAAAGACGATATTTTATGTTACATTTCCAAATTGTGTGTGTGTGTGTGTGTGTGTGTGTGTGTGTGTGTGTGTGTCTGTGTATGTCCTCAATTATCCACATAATTTCTAAGGCCAGCAAACAAACCCTTGAGTCATCATCTGACCCAAATTCTAGAAACACCTCATTGTCATTTGATGGATCATAATATTTTATACCAATGACTATAGGTTGTTTTGTTGTATATGTTTTATTTGTTATATACATCATGTGAAGTATGATAATGATTATAAGAAGGCATGATAATTTTTTTATTAAATGGACTTTTCCAAATGTCATCATTAATAAATCAACCTATAGATTTAACACAATCTAAATTAATACTGCAGAAAGATATTTATTATTTTTGTAGCAATTGACAAGTGATTTTAAATATTTTATGAAAATGCAGAGGACCCGGAAAAGCCCAAATGACTTTCAAAGAGAAAAAAAAAGTTGGAACACATGTACTACCTGATTCCGAGATTTACTCTAAACATATTTTATCACATTGGTATGGTGTTGGTGTAAGTATAGAAATATAGATTAATGTAACAGAATATCAAGAAATAGATACACTCATACATGGTTAATTAATTTTCAACAAAAATGCCAGTGGAGAAAGGGATGCTTTTAGAACAAATACTTTTGGAACAAGTAGATATCCGTATGAAACAATAGGTAAATAACCTCAACTTTTACCTTAATCAAACAGAAAATTAGTTCAGAATGGATCATAGACTTAAACAGTAAACACTAGGAATAACAAGTAACTTTCTAAACTGGATAAGCTACTGCTAATATTTTATGTAATGGTGAAATTATAAAATTTACTCTTATGTTTGGGCACAAGAAGGTTTTTCCACTCTCACTAATTCTATTCAAAAATAAACTAGAAATACTAGTTGGTGGAATTAGGCAAGGGAAAGAAATAAAGACTGTGTAGATTGGATAGAAAGAAATACAACTCTCTTCATTCACAGCTGACCTGTTTGCGTACATTGACTATCTTAAGGAATCTATTTAAAAAGCTACTAGAGCTTGCAAATTTGTTTAGCAAGGAAACAGAGTACAATATTAATATACAAAAGTCAATTGTTTTTCTATATACTAGCAAGGAAAAATGGGAAATTGAACATTGTAAAAATACCATTTAGAGTAGCATCAACAAACATGAATACTTTGTGATACATTTGACAAAATATATGTAAGTGCTGAGGACTAGAAATTATAAAACATTGCTGAGATACACTAGAGAAAACTAAAATAAATGGAGAAACAATATTATGAAGTTATCTCCAAGTTGCTCTATAGACTTAATGTAGTCTTTTTACAAAGAAATAATCAAACTGATTCTAAAATGTATATATAAATACAAAAGATCTAAGTTAGCTAAAACCATTTTGGAAGAGAACATACCCTACATAATTTCAAGATTTATTATAAAGCTACTATAATTAAAATAGTGTAGTATTAGCATAAGGATAAACAAACAGAATAGGGAGTCTAGATATAAACTCATACATATATGGTCAAAAATGCTGAGATTGTTCAGGGAGCAAAAGATGATGCTCTAGCACATGTGATGATGGAAGATAGGAAAATGCAAAACACACATAAAATAGGAACTACTTTGAAGCTGGTAAGATATTAACATACATTTTCGGGAGTGAGCTTTCCAGATCTTTATGTAGGTGTCAATGCGGCAGGCTGGAGGGATTCGTAGGAGGAGAAGCACATGAAGGACATGGAGTAACAGAAGAGTTAGAATAAGCTGCCTTTCAAAAAGGAACAATACTCTGTGTCAAACCAAAGGCACTAAAGGCATGGTTTGATTATTTCACAACTTTGTGTAGGATTGATACTCTGTAAAGGTTAAAATCTTTAGGAAGAAATCAGATAAGCAGCGTTGCAAATACCACACTAATCTACAATTTACTGACTACAAGCTCTGTGTTTGTGGAAGCGTGTGTGTATGTGTGTGTGTGTGGGTGTGTGTGTGTGTGTGTGTGTGTGTGTGTGTGATTGAGAGAGAGAGGTTATCTCTGATATTCCCTTCTAGCTACTTAGAAGACATCTTAGAAACTTTGGGTCATCTCTTAGGAGTATATATACCGTGGCATTGGCAGCTAGAGGGTAATGAGAAAAAGAGGTCTGAAAGATGAAGCTTTCTCCTGAGAGATAACATTTTCAGAACAAATTGGGCAGCTGAGAAATATTCACTCTCCAGACCTCAGAAGATAGTTAAAATCAGTGATCTCAGGGTGGTCAAAGAAAACAAATACCAAAGGCTGACTCAGAACCCAAACATTTGTTGTGACTCTCTTCAAAGAACTCTTGGGTGATATTTTTATTTAAATCAATGTTTACAGATTTTGTCAAGTTTTCTGAATTTGTCTGCCAAGTACACTCATGTACTTTTTCAATAAATAATTGGAAAATTATTTATTTTCAATGTAAATGAACAAAAATAGTCCAAGATAAAAATAGAAAGAATAAAGCATGATTTGAATCAAATCCATATATTCTTTAGTACCTGGCATGTATAGTATATATAGTTCAGATTGTTTATTCTTATTCATATATTTTGTTTTATTTTATTTCACTGAATTCTTGCAACAACCACTCTGCTCTTTATCAATAATTATTTTCCATTTAATAGGAGAAGGAATGATGAATTTCTAAATATAATCTTATTTATCTGCATGTTCCCTACTCTTCAAAGAAAGGAGTTTGTCATTTTTCCACTCATGTTACGTATTCAGGTTTAAGAACACAACAGAGAGGGTACTGAGAATAAATATTTAAGAATATTTATAAGATTTCTAGTAAGTATGATACTCCTGGAAAAATAAATTTTTATACCAAATGGCATAGCTTGAGTTCATAAGTGGAAGAACAATGAGAATTTGAAGTGTTGTTATATTTGTTCAAGGACATTGTTCTTAAAAATTTGAGAAACAGTATTTAGTGTAATTGTTAAGAGCACAGATTTGAGGTCAGACTATTTGGGTAAAATAAATACATCTGCCTTTTATTGGCTGTGTTTACTTGAGCAAGCTATTTAATGTCTCTGGGTCTTTGTTCCTCATCTGTAAAATGGAGATAATATATTCATATCTGTTGTCAAGAATAAATAAATACACAAAAGACATGAGTCCTAAACTCACTTCGAATGCAGCCTTATCTACATTAAAGTACTATGTGTTAGTGATTACATTTAGTCTATTTTCCTATCCAGTGATAAAAATTTTCATTTCACATTTAATTTCCTAGGGGCATTTTATAACAACTAGAAACCAAAATAAAAACAAAAAAGTTCTCAACACAATTATTTTCACTTCTGCAACATGCTTTCCATATGTATGTGTTTCCCCCTTGATTAATCTACATTCTATAGTTGTTTAACCTACTTTACCAAAATTTCTCCCTGATGATATTGTCCTCTCAAATTTCATTTCAGACATTCCCTCCTTCATCCTAAAGCCCAACTAAATCCCCTGATATAAATGATCATCTCTCCATCTTAAGTCCCATAATAATTATCACTTCGGTTGTAGCAAAGATTGCATTCTGCTTTGACTTTTTTTCATCCTCATCCAGATCTTAAATAACTTATCTATGAGCTTTGAATTGAATCATGCTCCATCACATGTATAACTTGAGCTTTTTCTTTGTTATTTCATAGGTAATTTTTAAGTTATAAAACTAATGACTTTAGAATATTCAATGTAACTTAATACTTTATATGTATATGTAATATCTTATGTAATGTATAGTTAGAATTAAGATTCAATTATTTTCCAAATATTTTTATTTGTGGGTATCTATATAAACATTTGCCTTTGCTCTGATTTCTAATTTTAACTTTAAGAAAAAGTAGTACTTTTCCTCTGTATTTACTAGTGGTTTTACAATATTTTAAAATGTATTTTTCTCACATAGTGCTCATCCATAATATTACAAACATTGGGTATTGCATTAATACAACTAAGGTGCTGTAACTTAGTTTGTTAACAAGAATATATTTCAAGAAGTATACTGTCCAATTAGTTTTCTATTTGAATAATTTACAAACCTTCTGAAAATGGATAATAGTGAATAATAAAAATGTCATACAAATTAGTAAGACCTTTCTAATTATATAACTATATGATATATTCTAAATCTTTGGGCCTTAAACACAAGATAAATCTAAAAAACCTTATAATTTAGATAAAATACGTAATAACAAAAACAATAGCAAAGACAAACATTCCTATAGTTCCTACTATTTAATCACACAATTTAAGAACTTTACTAATGCATCTATTTGACGGCAAACAAAAGCTTAACACTGACTATTTCTAGTGCTATTACATGTGATTGTTTCTCCTTATACTTTTTTGTTTTGTGCAATAATTTTGTTAACAAATATGTTACTTTGGGGCTGAAAATTTTTGCCTTTTATGCCTTTTTTCTTTATTTTATTTTTAAGAAGTACTTTCTGTTTTTCCAAATAATTGTACCAGAGTGGGTTTTTCATACATTCTGATATTCAGTGGAGGAGATTCTCATACACAAATGTTTTTTAATGATTTTATCTTAACAAATCTTATAGGATTTTTTAAAATTTGAAATATAGTTATTTATTTCTAAGTTAATCTCAAGAGAAAGTCAAAATAACTGCAACTATAAGATGTAAGAAATAGGTATACATGAAATGAAAGAGAAAAAGAAATTCTTAAAATCAGCAACTATCAAAAAATCTTATATATTTACTTATACCATTTTCAACATACATATAATCATATGCCTCATTTTATGGAAAAAGTTGGCAATATTATATATAGTAAAAATGTAAAAGCAGCAGCGAGTTCAATGTGAGTCTTCTTTATTTATAGAAAAATTTCAATGAAATGATTTCAATCTCATGATCTATCCCTTTAAAGAGGTTCTCTGGTACCACCTTATCCCCACCCCCATCTGTATATGTGTGTGTATTTGAAAAAGTTTTAGATTTTTATTTGGAAAAAATTAAAATGGTGTGATGTGTCTCTCTAATATGGGTCTCATTTTTCAGACTTTTTTATACTTCAGTCTGAATGCAAGAATTAAGGTCACTGGTGTTATACTTTAAGGGTTTGGGGGCTTATTTTTGGATAACTGTGAGACTGGGCCCATTTTCACATTAGCAGTGACTTGAAAATTATTCCACTGGGTAACAGACATATTCAAAAACCACAATCAATAAAATTAATATTTTAGATATGATCATAATAAAATCTTATTAATAAGTGATTAGGTGTGGGGAGAAATATTTTATGTGCATTTTGTTAATAAACAAAATATAACATGCATTCACTTTTAAGTGAATAGCCGATAGCTCAAAGTACTGCCAGTATTGCAGTTTTGAAAGAAGAATTTCCCTTCACCAAATAAATGTTAGTCCTGATATATTTCCTGAAACAATCTAACTTTTTATTCTCCAAGTTAGGTTTTTAGCCTATGAACTTCAGCATATTTTTGAATGTTTCTTTCTTTTTTTTTTAAATTTTATTTATTTAATTTATTTATTTTTGGCTGCATTGGGTCTTCGTTACTGTGCGCGGGCTTTCTCCAGTTGTGAGGAGCGGGGACTACTCTTCCTTGTGGTGCGAGGGCTTCTCATTGTGGTGGCTTCTCTTGTTGCGGAGCACAGGCTCTAGGCACGCGAGCTTCAGTAGTTGTGGCTCGCGGTCTCTAGAGCGCAGGCTCAGTAGTTGTGGCCACGGGCTTAGTTCCTCCACGGCATGTGGGATCTTCCCGGACCAGGGCATGAACCCGTGTCCCCTGCATTGGCAGGAAGATTCTTAACCACTGCGCCACCAGGGAAGCCCAAATGTTTCTAATAATGGTGTACCGTGAACTAATTCAACACCAATCATTTTCACATACTGCATTTTGTTGTTTCAAGCAATGAAAGCCACTTAAGCACAAGGACATCCTTTATTGAGAAATAGGATACCACTTAGAAATGCATCACAATAGTTGCAGAATATATATTATCTAATATTCACTGGGCTCACTGTGAAACAGACTTGAGCTAGCAATAAAACAACCTATTTTATTAATTTTCATTTACTTAAGGGTCATTTAGTCCAAACTAAATATAAATTATCATTAATTCATTCAACAATATTTATGGAGCACTGATTTAGGGGCAGGTCCTTCTCCAAGCTATGGAATTTCTGTAAGTTTCCAAAAGACATGAGTCCTAAACTCATGGAGCTCAGTCCTATAAATCTTAATTATATTAAAAAGTCTTTTGTAGGGCTTCCCTGGTGGCGCAGTGGTTGAGAGTCCGCCTGCTGATGCAGGAGACAAGGGTTCGTGCTCCGGTCCGGGAAGATCCCACATGCCGCGGAGCGGCTGGGCCCGTGCGCCATGGCTGCTGAGCCTGAGCGTCCGGAGCCTGTGCTCCGCAATGGGAGAGGCCACAACAGTGAGAGGCCCGCACACCGTAAAAAAAAAAAAAAAAAAAAAAACTGGGCCTTGACTTGTCACACATCTTACATAAAAATTAATATTCTGGTTGTGATATTGTACTATAATCTAAGATGTCGCCATTGAGAGAAACTGGGAAATGAGTACATGAGACCCCTCTGCAGTATTTCTTATTACTGCTAATGAACCTACAATTACTTCAAAATGAAACTTTTTAAAACATTTAAATCCTAAATAAGACCAATAGTCTGAATATTGATTCATAGTAAAGCCTTTGTCAGTTTGGTGCTTGTGCTATCAACAGCAAGGCAGACTGCTATGATCAGGTGAAAAAAAGAGATTACTGTGTGTAGCCTCTCATCCTATAATACCCCACTTGAGTACAGACCTAAATAGAAGGCAGTCCTATTTACCAATCAGCTGGGGGAACACATACTGTCTATATATATGTATATATTTCATTTTTAGGAGATTAAAGAAATTCCTAAGCTTAAAATCAACACTATAGTGCTTAGGACTCAGAAATGTTATCTGCTAACTTCACAGTTTATGAAGATCTTTCATTATGAGCTTAAGGGAAGAAAATAAACTAATATGTAAATTAAGCAAAAGAAAGTTATAATAAAAGAAAAACAAAGAGAAAACCCAACAGAGAAGGCAATAAAATTCCAGTGGAGATCATTACAGGTACTTTTAAGAAATAAAGGTAGTAGAACATAATGATAAGCATGATTTAGAACTGAAAAATGTTGAGAATAAAAGCAGTACATGCAATTTTTAAATGGCCAATATAACCTCCAAAAATGACAGAAACTGAGGATGGAAATTATTTTCCAAATATAATTTTAAATGATTTTTTACCAACTGAGGAAATTCTTTCAGCCTAACATTCTCCCTCAAGGGGCATTTGGATTTGAACTCCTAAAGATGGGAAGATAATTGGTATTTTATTGCTCAATATGTTTGCAACCATAATGATGAAAATATTGTTTATTTACTTTCAATTCTGAGTCGATCTTCAGGCCACGGAAAGAAGATGCTATGTTTAAGGATGGAATGAAAATCCAAGAGCTATGATAAAAATGTAACTTACACAAAGCAGATTGTGAAGAAAATTGGGTAGAGAAACAAGGGTATTAAAATTGTCATATAAAGTATGAAAACTGAATTAAAGGACTATAGAAAAATGATTGAGTTTAATTACATTGTTTATACTAAAGATAATTGACAGAAAAACCAAAACAATAACATAATTGACTAAAACAGTTGGAGAAGAGGACCTGAGTGAGTTAAATATTTATATTTGATATTGGGGGAATAATAAATGTTATCTGATATTAATAAATTCAGAAAATATATATTGTTTGAGAAGGGAAATAACCAAAATATAAGCAATTGTGAAGAACTTGTCTGGAGAGTAGACTTAGAAGTGAAGAAGTGATCTGACTCTGTTGATATTTAATATAAAACATTCTTTAACATGTGATTTTTTTAATGAGCATATATTACTTGATAAAACCAAATACTTTAAAACTACAACCCTACTTACTTATAGGTGATAGTGATTTATATGATAGGAAGGTGCTTATTGTTGAATTGATATGAAAAAATTTAGAATAGAAGCAATTACCAAACTAGAATCATGCATGTAAACATTTTTTCTAGCATTTTTTATGTGTTAAAATGTGTTATTTTTCTTTGCTTTATACTGTTGAATTTGAAATATCACCCACCCAAGGCTCTTTGTTTCTCCCTAGTTACTTGGCTAGCGGCTGCTTCTATTTGCAAGGACATATCATGTGAATTACAAGGAAGTAAAATAATTGGCCTTCAACTAGACTAAATTTTCACCAAGTGGATTATTGTGCCCTGATAATGCCCACAGTCTAAATGACAACACTCAAAACTCAAATGTGTTCTTAATTTAATTAATTATAATTTCCAAGTTAGGAAAATTGTGTTTTGTATAAAATATTATTTCATTAAATTAGTCGCAATAAAAAATAAGAATCACCTTTCATTGGGAATATACGAGTAAGTTTCAAATAATTTTATCATGGAAAGTATTATAATAATCATTTCTAATATTTACAGTTAAGAATCTTAAAATCCTTCTGGCTTTACTTTCAAGAAAAGTCATCAGCAACATTTAAAAATGTATGCTTATGAAATAAATCATCCAATTACTCTATTTCTATGTTTAAATTCCCCAGTTCTTCTGGCAATAGAATATAAGTCACTGAAGCTTTGTTTCCAGTGGAAAGTGGCTGGTACCTCCAATCCTACCCCAGAAACCCACATTTATATAATCTGCAATAATTATCCAGGTATTTTTAGATCACTTCCATGGCTTTAATATTTACTTGTCATGTTATTTATTTTCACAGCTAGGCATCACATCACCCATCTTTACAAATAAATTTATTACAAATTAAAGGATATAATCCTTCTTCTCTGACTACTTTTCTACAATTTCTTTTTCCCAGCAACAAATATAATTAAAAATAATAATTGATCATTTGTTTTAACTTGTCAGTAGAACTTACCATTTCCTGGTAAGGACATCTTTGTTAAAATTGGATGATTTTTAAATGTGTCAAAATGATCAAGATAATAAAGGTCTTGAAATATTTGCCTTTTTGAATTTAGAAATGTAAGCTATGACAGAATACAATTTCTTTCTGTAAAACACATACAAACATGAATAACACATTTCAAATAGTTAACTGTTATTTCACAAGGATCATAAAAATTAAATAATTAGACAAGGAACTCTGTTCCATTATTCAACAGGACAATTAGTTCTATCAACATTTACAAGTTTTAAATATAGATTTATAATGCAAATATATTTATAATGTATTTTTATTTTTTATAGTGTATTTTTAAAATCTTCAATTAAAATCAGTAATCAAAAGAATTTAACATTAATGATAATAAAGCATTTATTATAATGTTTCCTTTATTCTTCAGTTATACTATTTCAATACTTTAAATACATGTTCAATTTTATTACCATATTTATGAATTAAAAATCTTAGTTTTGCTTAATGTCCTCCACTAGCAAGAAAACAAAAATTGAATGATACATTTCCATTTACTTATAACTTGAATTCTTTATAAATAATTTTATTTATCAAATATAAATAACTATGATTATAAATATAAGGTTTCAAAAAATGAGAAAAACGAAGATACAGTTCATGAATTTGTGCTAATGACAGTTAATTATGCTTAAAATTTATTGTCAATTTGAACAAAAACCTATCACAAAAACAAAGTAGGACATTATATAATGATAAAAGGTCAAATCACTAGGAAGATATAACAATTACAAATATATATTCATGCAACATCAGAGCACCTAAATATATAAAACAAACACTGACAGAATTGACTAGAAAAGTAGACAGAAGTGCAATAATAGTAGATGATTTCAACGTCTCACTTTTCAGAATGGAGAGACAGTTACCTTATAGGGAACAATTTTTATGAGTTTTTCTTCTCTCCTTCCCTTATTTATTTTTGCAAATATAAAAAAAAAGCACAAACTGTGAAATAATAAAGAAAAGAAACAGAGATGAAAGAGAGAGAAAGGGGTGGAAGGAAGGATGGAAAGAAGGAAGGAAGGAAGGGAGGGTTTCTTACACAAAAGGTGACATACTATACACAGTTTTCTGCAACTTCCTTTTATCACTTAACAATTTATACTCCAAAATATACAATATATAATCCATTTAATCCATTTTGTAGAGATCTTCCCAACTGCTTTGCACAAGTACATAGTAATCCACTGTGTAGATATATTGCAGTTTATATAACTGTTGGAGTTTGGTGTTAGAATTTTGGATTTTGGGGGTGATTTCAATTTTGTTACTAGTACCAATAATGTTACATTGAAGAACATTTGATACATGTCATTTCAAACTAATGTCAGTGTACTTTTGGATCTTTGGAACAGATTCCTGGAAGAGGGATTGATAGATCAAAGGCCAAATACAGCTATGATTTTGTTAGATATTGATAAAATCTTCTCCATGGATGTTGTCCCATTTTACATTTTGAAAAACAAAATATTAGACTGCTTTTTCCTCCTTAGGCTCACCAACAGAGTGTTATCAAACTTTTCATATATTTCAAATCTTACAGGTGACTAATGGTTTTGGTTTTAATTAGCATTTTTCTCATTATAAAGATTATAATATGAAATATATTTTCTAACAAACATTGTTCCATTGAAAATATGAAATCTACATTTGGATCTGAGTAGCCCAGGGACATATCCTGGGTTAATGACATAAGTGGCTATTTAGTTGTAATTAATTAGGTTAATCTGAAACCATCCATTTTACTCAGGACTGCAGTTTAAAGAGATAGGAGAAAGAAAGGCAGAACAGAAGAAAGGGAAGGAAAGATGGAAGGAAGGAAGGAAGGAAGGAAGGAAGGGAGAGAGGGAGGAAAGGAGGGAGGGAGGGAGGGAGGGAGGGGTGAATTAAGCTAGGTCTGAATTAAGACAAAAAAATATATGAATAAATGGGAAAGAACTGCTTAAATCAATGTAATTACCCTTGTTTGCTTGAAATCTGTGTTATAGTTTGAAGTCTGTGCCATACATACCTTGTTAAAAAAACACTAAATTTACCTATTTTGCTCATATTCATGTTTCTCATAAACTCTGACCAGAAATTACAAATTTTAAAGTTTTACCGCATTTCAGCAGTAAACTACGTGCATAACCTCAGAAATGGATTGATGTCTCTTGTTAATACATATTTTGTTCATCATATGCTGGGTAGGAGCTACATATTAGTATATATGCTCAAATTTTTATTGCATTTAACACACCAGAAGGGACATTATACAACTAATAAGAAGTGAAGTCCATGTTAAGTTATTTGATCAAATATGTTTCATGAAAACTGCCTAAGAACATCAAAACAATTAGTCAAACCCAAAATTCAATCTGAGTTAGCATTCATATTCAAAGATTTGAATTCAAAAGTAAGTTCAGAGACCAAATATTATATTTTGATTTGTTCTGAAGTGGCCATCTGCCCATATGAAAAAGATACTGCAACAGTTTGGCAGACAGTTTAAAGAGCCAAAATAACTACTCTGTGCGGGTCAGGTTCACAGGCATCTGGGTGTTGACTTGGAAAGCACAAAAAGTAATAATCACAGCATGTGGTACTTTACCGAGTAGCCAGCCAAAAGTGTCTGTCTAAATAGGCAAAAATTTTAGCTGTCATAAGACTCCTTTGAGGAAACTTTATAAATACCTATCAAATTTCAAATATCAGTGGCCAACATTTTTAAAAACACCATAAAGATCTAATAAAATGTTATAGAAAAGTTATAATAATCCTGAGGTACCCATAATTTATATCCTGGCACATTTAAAAATGTTCCTTTTGTTTAAAAATGGGCTTCAAAGATATCAATAGTTTTATTTGTATATTTTATAAATATTTGTGTGTTAGTCAATAGTCTGATTTTTAATTGTTTAAAGCAAATCCAATGTCACAAAGAGCTACTTTAGTCATGTCTTGCAGGAGTTCAAGGGGAATACCCTCTATCTTCACCCCCTCTGCCCCTCCCCTACCTTCAAGTCTTCTCCTCACAGGTCTCTGCCTGGGAACTGTGGACCTTTGCTGCTCCTTTTCTTGGAAGAGTGGCTGTTGAAAGGAGTTAAATATGGCTCTTGGGTAGTAAGTAATTCTGGGTTGGAGGGCCATGAAGAAGGGTCAGCAAGAGGACAATCTCCCTTGGCGTCCGGAACTTGTAGAATAGCCTGCAATAGAGTGGACCACCAGCTGAGCTCCTTGAAGTGAGAGCTACATGCTGGCAGGGAGAAGGGTGACCCCAGTGTCAACCAAGAAAAGTTAGATATGGCTGCACTTCAGAGAGCTCACCAACCAGGTGATGGTCACCAATAACAGCAGGAGGATGTTCCCAGTGCTGAAATTGAGTATGTCTGGCCTGGACCCGAACACCATGTGTTGTTTTATCTTGGATTTTGTGATGGAGAGCAACCACTTCTGGAAGTGTGTGAACAGAGAGTGGGTGCCTGGGGGGGTCAGTCCAATTCATATGTGCATATTGAACTCCTTACATAAATAAAAACTCTAAATTCATATAGTATGAGTTGACGGTCTACAGGGGATGACTACCAGTCACGGCATTCTCAAGACTCGATGCATATCTGTCAAGGCTTACCAGAAAGAGATTACAGCTCTTAAAACTAAATAAAACTGATTTGCAAGGGCTTGCTGTGATGCAAAAAGAAGCAGGGATCACAAAGATAAGATGGAAGAACCCAGAGACAAACAGCAACCTGGGTATTACTAATGGAAGTAGCTTATCCCTGGACTCAGTTCCTTCTTCCTGCTGTCAACCCCCATCCTCAGTTTGGAGGTCCTGTCTCACTTTTCTCCACCCATGGCTGTGAAAAATGCTCTATGCTGAGGAACCACAGTTCACACATCCCTGTCCCTGTCCTCGAAGCTGTGCCTAGGACTCCTCCCCACTTGGACAAGCTCATACTTAGCCCATACACTCATTGGAAAAATTCTCCAACCTATTCTGACAATTCATTTGCAAGTTGTCCATGATCTGATCCCATGAACTTAGCCCAGCCTCAGCATGTGTGTACATACTATCATGTTACTCCTGAGCACAACAGGACTGCATCAGTACCCCAACCTGTGGTCAGCTAGCAGAGCACCTTCACACCAGGGTCTCAGACAGCATAGCTACCTAATGGGCTGGGAGTCCAGACCTTCCCAGTGAACACTATCTTACCCAAATAATCTCAGGTCCCTTCTCCTCAGGATTCTCACTCTATAAGAACCATGTCGTGGCCACAGATATTCCTGACAGCCAATATCACACCTTGGCCTCATAACCTCATGGATATCTCTGTCACCACCTTCCATGTAAACCAAAGCCTTTTCTTAAAATATACACTATTTTTTTTTATGTCTACCAGTTTTACTCAGGATTTGATCTAGGTACAAAATGACAGTCTCATAGGTCAAGAAAGAAAAAAAAATCTTATTAACTTCACTTTAAAATATGAAAAGGAATATATGTCCTGTTGTTCATCGAAAAAATAACCCCACCCATCATCTGCAACACAAGTGTAGTCCTATGTTGTGTTTATATGCTACAGATGAATTTAAGTATGGAAACAAAACTCAGTTGGACTGTTAAATCACCATTACTTGATCATAATAAAATTTTGTTTACTAAGATCCAGAAACTTATTTTTTTGTGTCTCTTACAGAATATAGAAGATTTGACACACTAGAATTAATAAACTCAACTCGTCTTATTTAGTGAAATAAAAAGCATACTTTCAATTGCATTCCTTGTTTCTTCAGAGTAGTTTTCAGGTCCCTTTTGTGACAGCTATCATACTTATAGTTAAGCTGTTAGGGACAAAATAATAAATTCATAGTTGAGGACAACAGACTTTAACTGCAATGGAAATTTCACTGTTCTGCCCAATAGAATGTGTTTATTTTGAGCATATGTAATTGCCTCTTGTATTGTTAAACATACAATGGCAATATTTTTCTTCTGAAAAAAATAGCCAAAGACAATGAGCAAAACATTTTCTGCAAAATAAAGGCAATATGCAAAAAAAAAAAAAAAGAAAAAGAAACAACAGCAAAAAACTAAATACAGTTCTAAAAAGATCTAGTGAGAGGATTCAGTACTAGAAATTAGTGACAAACATAATCCACTAAAATTTTCAAAATTTACATAGCTCAAATTCTCATCTTTTGCTAACTTACTGTGCATCTAGAAATATTTATTTTGGAAAATATTGAGCAAACTTCTTTTGCCCAGAATGAAAAACTTTAAAGTTTAAGATGGATTACACAAAAGAACACATGCTTTCCTTTCCAAAGGAGAGTGATTTTTTTTTTTTTTTTGGCGGTACGCAGGCCTCTCAATGTTGCAGCTTCTCCCGTTGTGGAGCACAGGCTCTGGACACGCAGGCTCAGCGGCCATGGCTCATGGGCCTAGCCACTCCGCGGCATGTGGGATCTTCCTGGACTGTGGCACGAACCCATGTTGCCTGCATCGGCAGGCAGACTCTCAACCACTGTGCCACCAGGGAAGCCCTAAAGGAAAGTGATCTTAAGAGCTTATAATTACTTAGTAAAGGTTTTCTGAAGATCAATGCTTTTTAAGTGCCCCTTTTTTGGTAATCTCTAAATTAATTGGAAGCATGTAAAATTGTTCTAAATTAATGATAAAAAATCAACTTCATATTTTTTAACTGGCTCTTTAAGTTTTATATTAACAAATTGTAGTTCATGATATACCTTAAAATATTGTGATAAAGTATCCAGATTAAGTTCATCCAAAGAAGAGATAATGCATTTCTACATTTGTTTGTGATAATTGGAACAAAGACTGTATTAAACTAAATAATGATACTTTGACATTGTAAAGATGCAAATGTACATGAAAGTAATATTTTTCCAATGGTGAGAAGATGTATTTTATACTAGACCTGACTTAAGTCTTTTGCACAGGATATTTCTTTGTCTGGAAATGGCTTTCCCCACATAATTGCCTGGCTTACTCCTTCAATTTCATTCCTCACAGAGGCCACACCTGACCACTCCACATCAACTGCCCCAATGTACTATGAAAACTCTTGGTTTGTTAGCTTTTTTTCATAACACGAATTTTTATCTACTATGTTTATTCTTTTATTTTCCAAATATTTTATTGATTGCCCCCCTTGCCCCTGTCAGAATTCAAGTTCCTCAAGTGTAAGAACTCAAGTTTTTCTTGCTAGTTGATCAGTCCCCAAGACCTAGAATCATTTTTGGAAAATAGGAGCCCAGTACATATGTGTCAAAAAAACACTCAATGACCTAGGAGGAATTTCAGGAAAACTTTTGTTGTCATAATCACATAAAAATACATAATGTCTATAAAACAGCAATAACTAATTAGATGGGAAGAACAGGCTGGAATGAGAAAGGAATAATGAGGCAAAAATGGGTTTAGGTGAGATTAAAAAATACTGCTAAGAAAGTAAAAAACAAAATCTAAAAATTACAGCCACACTAGAGGCCCTAAGACAACAAGAAACATTAATATGATTATAAATGTCACAGCAATAATCCTTTTTTTGGTTAAATTCCTGTATCAAAAGCAAAAGTATAAAGTCTGAGTTTTAAAGATGCAATAACTACATGTACACAGAGAGAAACAAATTACCCAAATGTTTGATAAAAATGTTAAAAGAAAATTATATACAAAAACTATTTAAAAAGTGATGAAGAATGAAAGAAATGTCAATTGACATTTACAAATATACCAGTCTAAATTAGGGATATGATTAGTCTGAAACCATTGAGTGTTAGAAAAAAATGATAAGAAGGTAAAAAAGAAGTTAACAAGAAATCAATGATAGTATGAAAAAGGAAAAAATTTCAACATAACAAGAAGATAATAGAAAAAGGAAATTGAGGTCATTTAACTACTAAACTGTAGACTGTTCTTTCTATGTAACTATGTTCTCACTCTATCCACTTTCTGTCTCCTATTTTTCCAACATACTTTGGACATTTTAAAATAAATTGCAACACACTTGAAAAAAGATAAATTATAAGGGTTTACATCACATTTTCTTACCACAATGTTATAAAACTAGTAATTATAACAAAATGTGATAAAATATTTTGAAGTTAAAACACACATTTCTGAAAGTTTGTGTAAATAGGAAAATAAAAGCTGAGTTTTTAGATTTCTTATAAATATCAAAGTAAATTATGTACCTCAAAACTCAAGCACAAGGGAGGAGTCAAGATGGCAGTGTGGGAACACACAGAGTTAGCTTCTCCCCACAACTAGGGTGCCTGTCAGCCACTGGTAGGGGACTCTGACCCCCAAGGAGACAGGAGGAACCTCAGAGTGAACGAGTAGGTTGTAGGCAGACTGATGGGGGAGAAGTGGAGCCCAGACAGCATTGGCGTCCCTTGAGCTGGGGAGCTTGCTGAGTTCCCAAGCCAATTCCCCCTCCCCTCAAAGCCCCATCCAGGCTGCCTGGGTCCTGGGGACATAGGAGGGAGGCTGGGGAGATCAGGAGTGGCAGAAAGGAGGGGCCATCCACGAGGATCAGGAGAGGAGCAGAGGGTGATTACCCTACTCACTTGGGCACAGGGAGCCTGCTGAGCTCCCAGGCTGGTCCCCTGCCCTCCAAGGCCCCCTTTTCCCCCTACCATATTGGTCCTGGGGACATAGGAGAGAGGCCTGGGAGATCAGAGAGGCAGGCAGGAGGGACCCTCCCAGACCCCAGACCAGAGGAGCAGGAGAGGAGAGGAGGGCATTTGCTTTGCCCCTGCTGGGCTCCCAGGTGAGGTCCCCTACCCTCTGAGACCAGGGGTGGGTGGCACGCCTGGGTTCCTACTGTTCCTTGAGTATAAGCCCCATCCCCACAGCCCTCAGGACATTTTCCAGCCTTGTGGGTCCTGAGCATCGGCCCCATACACCACCCAAACTTCACCCTTGCTTAGGTCTCGCTCTCCACAGCCAAGGCCTTCCCTCCCTCACCTTTTTTTTTTCCTTTTCCCTCCTCCTCTTTTTTACTATAGGGTACTGATGTACACTCCAGTTGTTGATTCATATATCTTTTTATTTTTACATTCTTTCTAATAAGTCTGTTAGTTTCCTAGTCTAATTTTATTTTTACTTTGTTACTCTTCTTTTTTTTTCTCTTTTTTTTGCTGCCCCACATGGCTTGTGGGATCTTGATTCATGACCTTGGGGTCGGGCGGAAGCTCTTGCAATGGGAGCTCCGAGTCTGAACCACTGGACTAACATAGAACCTCAGACTCCAGAGAATATTCTTCAGAGTGAGGTCTCCCAGAGGTCCTCATCTCAGCACAAAGACCATCTCTACTCAATAGTCTACAAACTCTAGTGTTGGAAGCCTTGGGCCAAACAACCAGTAAAACAGGAACACAACCTACTCATTAAAAAAAAAAAAATGAGATGGCAAAAAAATATGTCACAGTTGAAGGAGCAAGGTAAAAACCTACAAGACCAAGTAAATGAAAAGGAAATAGGCAATCTACCTGAAAAAGAATTCAGAGTAATGATAGCAAAGATGATTCAGAATCTCAGAAATAGAATGGAAGCACGGATTGAGAAAATACAAGAAGTGTTTAACAAAGACCTAGAAGAACTAAAGAACAAACAGAGATGAACAACACAATAACTGAAATGAAAAATACACTAGAAGGAATCAGTAAAAGAATAGCGGAAGCAGAAGAACGAATAAGTGAGCTGGAAGGCAAAATGGTGGAAATAACTGCTGAGGAGAAAAATAAAGAAAAAAGGAATGAAAAGAATTGAATACAATCTCAGAGGCCACTGGGACAATACTAAATGCACCAACATTCAAATTATAGGCGTCCCAGAAGAAGAAGAGAAAAACAAATGGTCTGAGAAAATATTTGAAGAGATTATAGTGGAAAACTTCCTTAACATGGGAAAGGAAAGAGTCACCCAAATCCGGGAAGCACAGAGAGTCCCAATACAGGATAAAACCTAGGAAAAATACACCAGTACACATATTCATCAAATTAACAAAAATTAAATGCAAAGAAAAATATTAAAAACAGCAAAAGAAAAACAAAAAAAAATATACAAAGAAATTCCCGTAAGGGTATCAGCTGATTTTTCAGTGGAAACCCTGCAAGCTAGAAGGGAGTGGCAGGATATACTTAAAGTGATGAAAGAAAAAAACCTACAACCAAGATTACTGTACCCAGCAAGGATTTAATTCAGGTTTGATGGAGAAGTCAAAAACTTTTCAGACAAACCAAAGCTAAGAGAATTCAGCACCATGAAAACAGTTTACAACAAATGCTAAAGAAACTTCCCTAAGCAGGAAACACAAAGAGAAGAAAAAGACCCACAAAAACAAACCAAAAACAATTAAGAAAATGGTAATAGGAACATACATATCGATAATAACCTTGAAAGTAAATAAACTAAATGCCGCAACCAAAGGACACAGACTGGCTGAATGGATACAAAAAAAAGACCCATATATATGCTGTCTACAAGAGACCCAATTCAGTCCTAGGGACACATACAGACTGAAAGTGAAGGGATGGAAATAGATATTCCATGTAAATGGAAATCAAAAGAAAGCTGGAGTAGCAATACTTGTATCAGATAAAATAGACTTTAAAATAAAGACTTTTACAAGAGATAAGGAGCGACATTACATAATAATCAAAGGATCAGTCCAAAAAGAAGATATAACAATTATAAATGTTTATGCACCCAACATAGGAGCACTTCAATACATAAGGCAAATGCTAACAACCATGAAAGGAAAAATCGACAGTAACAAAAGAATAGTAGGGGACTTTAACACCTCACTTACACCAATGGACAGATTATCAAGACAGAAAATTAATAAGGAAACACAAACTTTAAATGACATAATAGACCACATAGATCTAATTGATATTTATAGAACATTCCACCCAAGAGTGATGGAATACACTTTATTCTCAAGTACTCATGGAACATTCTCCAGGATAGATCACATCTTGGGTCACAAATCAAGCCTCGGTAAATTTAAGAAAATTGAAACCTATTAAGCATTTTTTCTGACCACAACACTATGAGATTGGAAATCAATTACAGGAAAAAACCTGTAAAAAACACAAAAAAACATGGAAGTTAAACAGTGCACTCCTAAATAACCAAGAGATCACTGAAGAAATCAAAGAAGAAATAAAAAATACATAGAAACAAATGACAATGAAAACACAATGACCCAAAACCTATGCATCATAGCAAAAGCAGTTCTAAGAGGGAAGTTTACAGCAATTCAATCTCACCTCAAGAAACAAGAAAAACCTCACATAAACAATCTAATGTTACTTTTAAGACAACTAAAGAAAGAAGAGCAAAGAAAACCCAAAGTCAGAGGAAGGAAAGAAATCATAAAGATCAGAGCAGAAATAAATGAAATAGAAATGAAGAAAACAATAGCAAAGATCAATAAAACTAAAAGCTGGTTCTTTGAGAAGATAAACAAAATTGATAAACCCTTAGACAGAATCATCAAGAAAAAGAAGGAGAGGACACAAATCAATAAAATTAGAAATGAAAAAGGAGAAATCACAACAGACACTGCAGAAATACAAAGGATTATAAGAGACTACTACAAACAACCATATGCCAATAAAATGGACAACCATGAAGAAATGGACAAATTCTTTGAAAGGTACAATTTTCCAAGACTGAACCAGGAAGAATTAGAAAATATGAACAGACCTATCACAAGTAATGAAATTGAAACCATAATTAAAAATCTTCCAACAAAAAAATGTCCAGGACAAGATGGCTTCTCACGCGAATTCTATCAAACATTTAGAGAAGAGCACATTTAGAGAAGAGCAAACACCAATCCTTCTCAAACTCTTCTAAAAAATTGCTGAGGGAGAAACACTCCCAAATTCATTATACAAAGCCACCAGCACCCTGATACCAAAACCAGAAAAAGGTATCACAAAAAATGAAAACTACAGGCCAATATCACTGATGAACAGAGATGTAAAAATCCTGAACAAAACACTAGCAAACAGAATCCAACAGCACATTAAAAGGATCACACACCATGATCAAGTGGAATTTATCCCAGGGATGCAAGGATTCTTCAATATATGCAAATCAATCAATGTGATACACCACATTAACAATTTAAGGAATAAAAACAATATGATCATCTCAGTAGATGCAGAAAAAACTTCTGACAAAATTCAACACCAATTTATTATAAAAACCCTCAAGAAAGTGGGCATAGAGGGAACCTACCTCAACATAATAAAGTCCATATATGACAAACCCACAGCAAGCATCATACTCAATGGTGAAAAACTGAAAGCATTTCCACTAGGATCAAGAACAAGAGAAGGATGTCCACTCTCGCCACTCTTATTCAACATAGTTTTGGAAGTCTTAGCCATGGCAATCAGAGAAAAAAAAGAAATAAAAGGAATACAAATTGGAAAAATAAGGATTAAAACCGTCACTATTTGCTGATGACATGATGCTATACATAGAAAATCCTAAAGATACCACCAGGAAACTACTAGAACTGATCAATGAGTTTGATAAAGTTGCAGGATACAAAATTAATGCACAGAAATCTCTGGCATTCCTACACACCACCAACAAAAAATCAGAAAGAGAAATTAAGGAAACACTCCCATTTACCATTGCAGCAAAAAGAATAAAATACCTAGGAATAAACCTGCCTAAGGAGGCAAAAGACTTGTACTCAGAAAACTATAAAACACTGATGAAAGAAACCAAAGATGACAAAATACAGATGGAGAAATATACCATGTTCTTGGATTGGAAGAATCAATATTGTGAAAATGACTATATAGCCTAAAGTAATCTACAGATTCAGTGTAATCCCTATCAAACTACCAATGGCATTCTTCACAGAAATGGAACAAAAAATCTTACAATTCATATGGAAACACAAAAGATCCTGAATAGCCAAAGCAATCTTGAGAAAAAAAAATGGAGTTGGAGGAATTAGCCTCCCCGACTTCAAACTATACCACAAAGCTACAGTAATCAAGACAGCAAGGTACTGGAACAAAAACAAATATAGATCAATGGTACAGGACAGAATGACCAGAGATAAATCCATGCACATATGGACACCTGTTTTATGACAAAGGAGGCAAGAACATACAATGGAGAAAAGACACCCTCTTCAAAAAGTGGTGCTGGGAAAACTGGAGAACTACATGTAAAAGAATGAAATTAGAACACTACCTAACACCATACAAAAAATAAACTCCAAATGGATTAATGACTTAAATGTAAGACCAGACACTATAAAACTTTTGGAGGAAAACATAGGAAAAACACTCTGATATAAACCACAGGAAGAACTTTTTTGACCCACCTCCTAGAGTAACAGAAATAAAACCAAAAATAAACAAATGGGACTTAATTAAACTTAAAAGCTTTTGCACAACAAAGGAAACCATAAACAAGACAAAAAGACAACCCTCTGAATGGGAGAAAATATTTGCAAATAAAACAACAGACAAAGGATTAATCTCCAAAATATACAAATAGCTCATGCAGCTCAATATCAAACAAACAAACAATTCAGTTAAAAAGTGGGCAGAAGACCTAAATAGACATTTCACCAAGGAAGACATACAGTTGGCCAAAAGGCACATGAAAAGATGCTCAACATCACTAATTATTAGAGAAATGCAAATCAAAACTACAATGAGGTATCACCTCACGCCAGTCAGAATGGCCATTATCAAAAAATCTAGAAACAATAAATGCTGGAAAGGGTGTGGTGAAAAGGGAGCCCTCCTGCACTGTTGGTGGGAATGTAAATTGATCCAACCACTATGGAAAACAGTATGGAGGGTCCTTAAAGAACTAAAAAAAGAACTACCATATGACCTAGCAATCCCACTACTGGGCATATACTCTGAGAGAACCATAATTCAAAAAGAGACATGCACCCCAATGTTCATTGCAGCACTATTTACAATAACCAGGACATGGAACCAACCTAAGTGTCCATCGACAGAGGAATGGATAAAGAAGATGTGGCACATATATACAATGGAATATTACTCAGCCATAAAAAGGAACTAAACTGAGTTATTTGTAGTGAGGTGGGTGGACCTAGAGTCTGTCATACAGAGTGAAGTATGTCACCATATGTTAATGCATATATATGGAATCTAAAAAAATGGTACTGATGAACCTAGTTGCAGGGCAGGAATAAAGAGGTAGACATAGAAAATGGACTTGATGACATGGGGTGGGAGGGGGAAGCTGGGGCAAAGTGAGAGTAGCATTGACATATATACACTCCCGAATGTAAAATAGTTGGCTGGTGGGAAGAAGCAGCATAGCACAGGGAGATCAGCTCGGTGCTTTGAGGTGACCTAGAAGGGTGGGATAGGGAGGATGGGAGGGAGGCTTAAGAGGGAGGGGATATGGGGACATGTGTATGCATACGGCTGATTTGCTTTGTTGTGCAACAGAAACTAACATGGTATTGTGAAGGAATTATACTCCAATAGAGATGTACTAAAAAAAAATGGTATCAATAGAAAAAAAAACCTCAAGCATAAGGACAGTTTGAAAAACTGCAGTATTTACAAAAGCTGAAGATACACAGTTCCAAAGATAATCAGCTCCACTCCTATATATATACCTAAACCCAACAGGAGTGCATTCATAAGTTCACTGAAAGGCATGCACTAGAATATTCATTATAGCATTATTTGTAAGCCCAAACTGGGTGCTACCCACATAAATATCCACTCATAGGAGAAGCCGTAAAAATTGTGGAATACTCACACAATGGGAATTGATCGTCTATAATGTGCATAATGCATAATTTATCAATACTAAGTACAAAAAAAGACAGGACGAATCTCTGGTTTTAGAAGTCATGAGAGCAGTTAAGTGGAACAATTTTTACTGAGATGAGAATGTGCTAGGTTATTGGTATTCTGTTTTTGATCTGAGTCTGACTAAGCAGGTATCTTCTGACATGTGAAATCAATCCATTGAGCTGAACTCTTTTGATGTGGTTACTAGTCTTTACTGATACTATGTTCAATAAACACTTAAAAGTACATAGAAATTAAAAATATCATTCCCATTATATTTTTATTTATTAATTCATTAAAATAAGTAGAAACACATTTTAATCATGACATGCTTTTCAAAACAAAAGAAAAAAAAGACCCCTAACTTTCAAAGACTTTTATGATCACTCAAGAAAGCAAAATTACAGAGACAAAGAAGCATCAGGAAATCAGTAAGGAAAAATAAATGACAAATTAAAAAAAATGATTTAAACATCAGGAAGTGTTATTTATACTGGTTCTGTGGGCTCCATGACTATGAATTCTTCTGTGAAGTGGATGAAGACTCCATCCAGGGCAAATTTAATCTCAGTCAACTCAATGAGCAGGTGCCTCACTGTAGACAAGCTCTAGACATGATCTTGGACCTGGAGCCTGATGAAGAGCTGGAAGACAACCCCAACCAGAGAACCCTGATTAAGCAGTCAGCCAAGATGCTGTATGGGTTCACCCGGACCACCTATATCCTCACCACCTTTCCAACATCTGGCACCACCCAGATGTTGGAAAAGTACCAGCAGGGAGAGTTCGGCTACTGCCCCACGTGCACTGTGAGAACAAGCCAATGCTTTCCAATAGCCTTTCTGACACCCCAGGTGAGGCCCTGGTGAAGCTCTACTGCACCAAGTGCATGGACAATTCCACACCTAAGACACCATCGAGGCAGCACCCCACAGAAGGCCCCTACTTGGGTACCAGTTTCCCTCACATTGCTCTTCATGGTGCATGCTGAATGCCAGCCCAAGCAGCCCACTAACCAGTTTATGTCCAAAGTGTACAGTTGCAAGATCCATCCACTGTCCTACCAGGTGCAGTTCCAAGCTGCCAGCAACTTTGAGTCTGTCAAGATCGTTCACTTATTCCCAACCCCACCTGTCACTCTGTCTTTGACAGTTCCAGTCCTCCCCTGCCACCTTTAAGGAAATCTCTATGGTTTATATTTTAAATTAGAAGAGTCATTATTGTGGTGTGAATATGAAATAAAGTAGAAAAAAGGCAAAAATAAGCATTTACTCAAAATTTATATAAAATCTTGCCAGATCTCTTCAGGAAAAATATTTTAAAGCTTGATGACTCCTAATATAAATGTTGTAAAATCATAAGGTATTTTTAAAATAATTCTATGGTAATTTATTTAATTACTAAATAAAATTCATTATTTATATTAAGATACATTAGCATCATTGATTAATGTATGAGAAGAATACTGAATAGTACCATAATAATGAAGAAAGTTTTAAAAAGATCTACAAGAACTACCATGTTGAAAGGTACAAAAATCACAGGTCTTTAGAAAGGAAATTTTCATATACCTAAAATCAACTAATTCTCATATTATTTAAATAGTTCTGGGCTATAAGTTGAAATGGACTTTGCTGTGTCAAACCACAGACTGACTCGCATTATTTTAAAAAAAGCAAATCTCAAATATCACTAGTAAATAGCAATTAAATCTTAAGAGAGAATATATTTTTATACTTGGTAAAATAAATTCAATGTTTAATAAAATTCAAAGAAAGCATAAGTACCAACAGACGTATCTAAACATGACAAGAATGTGTATCTCAATCCACCTATATTTCAAAATGTTCTGGAAATTAATTTAATAGATTTATGATTATAAATGTGAAAAGAAGCTAAAGTTTAGGTATATGATCTAGCAACTACTATAATGTACTATAAAACCTTTTATTTTTCCCTTGGAATAGAGAGTCAAGTCAAAAATAATGAATAATCCAATGAAATCAGAGTGTATACAAAATTTATGAACATCAGTGGGGAGAGATTGGATGACACATTAAATTGAGAATTGGCTAATTATGTCAAGTTGGGTTGATATAAAACATCTCTTAGTTGGAGAACTGAAATTCCAATCCCATCTCAGTGGAAAAAATCAAGATGCCTATTTGGAGAGTGTTCTTAGCCATCAAAATCTAGTTAGGCTAATTCAATGACTAATGATAACACCATACTTCTATGTGAGTGACAACAAATATAGACATTGTAATATTCATATTCTTCTCAGTATATTATTTTGTTAAGCACTGCATGTTGTTCTAGTTTTTTTTTTTTTTTCATATTATAAGTGTTAGTTTTTGTTAACTTGATCTTTCTACACCTATCTATCCTTGAGGTGCTTGGATTTATCCTGTAGATACTGTGTTGGAATCATGTTAGCCACCTCAGGGTCAGATATTATGAAACATTTTTGTAATCCACAATGGAGACTTTGTAACAAGCTACAGCAGTGGGGAGAAGCAATTTATTTAAGTATAAGGTATAAATGGGGCAGCAAAATAATAACATTAAAATTCAAACAAGACCCTTTCAAATAAGCATATTTGTTGAAAATATTTAATCTAAGAGGCAAGTAGACAGATGAGTAAGGACAAGGAGCAGAAAACTATGGTGTCTTGGAAAACCATATCCATGTGAAAACTGAATACTGTCAGCACCAAGTTCTTTCATGTAGTCTTGAATTCAACTGTAATTGAAGCACAGATCATAAATGAGAAAGGTTTTTCAATCTGACACCCTTAGAGGAAAAAAGTGACAAATGTAATTTTCAGATTGCAAAGCATTAGTTTATCATTGCACTTTGTTGTGAAGATATAGAGCAAAGTTGGAGAATATTTATATACCACATCCTAATGACACATGGAATAAGAAAGTTGAGCTCATCATTCTGAAACTTAATATCTCTTTTGTTTACTAAAAAGAGCAAAAAGCAAAACTGTGATAATCGATATTTTTCACTTATATCTAGGGATAGTTATATTAAGCATAGTGTTTGTAATAAGAAGCTGCTGTTGCTCAAATGGATATTGCAACATATTTTTCTTGTCTACTCAAATTTATAATCTATGTTAGACAGAATATTTAGCTTACCAACTTACTCTAATTATCCATACTTGTACCCCAGTTACCATGTTTTAATTAATGTGAACATTATATAAATTATATAAATCATCTTGAATTATGAAAAACTTTTAAAACTATCTTTCTAGCATATTGTTAAGATAAAATTAAAATTTTATTTACAGTCAATTCACTTAAAAACATTTTATCTGAAGCTTTTGGGTGGAAAGAAAAAGCGTTTACCGTTACCTGTACCCTCAGAAGGATTGACTGAGTCTCTTAGTATCAAATAACATATACATAAAGTATGAGATAACTTGTTTCTTAATCATATGCATTAGGAAGTATATACTGCCTTGCTAAATAAGGGTTTGAAAGCTCTTATTCTGATGCTTTCTAGTTTCATAATCTTGAGAAAAGATACGTAATCTGTATTAAACTCAATTTATTAATCTGTGACGTTGACAAACACTGAGTGACTCCTCAAAGATTAATTGAAGAGATTAAATAACATAAGCCACATAAAGTATACTACTATACATAGAAAATGATCAAAGTGTATTGACTATTACTGATATTAATTTAATGTAAGTAAGTGTATTTGGTAATTCCACCCAAACAATCTCTCTATAGTGCTCCTGGCTTCTGGGATATTATGGAGCTATTTTCACTAAAGATGGGAGATGATTTCACTTCAAATACAGCATATTTCTTTCAAACATATCTTCGATCCTGTTTCTATTTAGCATCCTTTGAAGTACAAATAAATTTCCAAAGGGAGCCAACCCTCTTTTGCTGAATGTTGTAAACAGATTTTTTTTCTTATTTATTTATTTATTTTTTGTAAACAGATTTTAATCTCAGTACCTGACAGGACAACACAGTTCTTCTCTTCAGCACACCATGTATTTGTCACTCTACTCAGTGTATCCAGTTTTCTGTGCACTGTAGATCAGTAGCTGTATCTCCATCTCCAGGCATATTTATTTCTGCACTTTTTGTATCACCAAATAATCCTAAGTATGCATTGATTGTTTCCTGAATTTTATATTTCAAAGGCACTAGTTATTGATTGGACAGCTCCAGAAACCTAGATTTGTGCCCTTGTCTCCAGTCCCCATTCAGGGACAGCTAGAACAGTGGCCCATATGCATTCTTCTCAAAAGCCTAATTGCTTCAGGTGACTATCCCTACTATTTTCTGAAACCTCTGAGACTGAATTCAGAGAGTTGAATTCCGTTCTTTTTTGACATGTTCTAACTACATTCATGGAAGGAAACTTGTACACATTTTCAATTTTAAAAATTACCTAAAATAGTAAGACTTTAACTCCCCCTGGATGCCATGCCTCACAATCATGGTTGTTTCTTTGGGATATCAGTCTGGGCAGGAATCTCCTCCTCCTTCTTTGTCAGGAGGTGAAGTCATATCTTTATGCTTGCATTTGTTCAGTTTCTCCACACTAAGTTTGGAAAGGCTGTTTTGATTATTTTACAATCCTGACATTCAATTGTGATCATGACTAACTTATTGCAACAAAAACTATTAAGAATCCAGGAATAAATCATCATCTTTCTGTTCTCAGAAGGACAAAGCATGCCACACTTGAAAGGAAAATTGTTTTTAGTAGACCTATTCAAATTTTCTGAAAGGATGCAATTCACATGTAGACTACAAACACACATTGTACATATTTTACTGCATTGTGTAAGGAAACAAAAACACAGGTAAATAAAAGTAAAATTTCCTTCTGAGTTTTGCAATTCACTAAAATAGCACTATAAAATTTCTGTGTAAAAGAAGATAATAGGTCTGTTGTTGGTTTCAAAACAGTTCTAGTAGGGTAAAAGTATCTTGAACTGTCAACAAATGTGGCATCCATCTTATCTATTAATGGTCTTGGGAAGACCGTTTTCAGAATGCAAAAGTTTAAAACTGAAATTCACTTCATGGGGTTAGAGCTTTTAATGGACTGTCACTGATAAGGAAATGATGGAGAGCACAATGTTTCTGCAATCTCATTAGCTGGATGTGTTGTGTGAAGCTGAATTTCCCAATCTCCAGAATACGAACATATACTACCAGTGAGGAGAGAAGAAAAGCAATTCAAAGTTCTATATTTAACTTTTATTCTTTTGAATACAGCATTAAAATAACAATTTCCACGGCATTGTATTTTCCTTAGTTCTTTAGTGGGCAATAAAAATAAATCTCATATTATTTTAGCATAATATCATCCTTCCAAAGGAAATCTATTTTGAAATGACATCTCATGTGGTCAGAGAACTTCCCTTAGTTCATATAAAGTTGGCAACTACACTGTTTTCTTCATTAGAAAGAGACAAGATAATATATTCAATCATCAGTGTCACGGGGCATGCTTCACGAGTATTTGCTTAAAACTTTTAATGCTGTGCAAATGTGACATTTAAGAAATATTTATTTAGAGTAAGCCAAATAAATTTGTTGACTCATTCATGATGCCCATGGAATATGATTTTCTATTGATCATTTATATTAAAATGTCAATTTGTAAAACTAGATCTCAAAATGCAGGAATATCTGTATATGAATGCAAACTATGTCAATCATGTAGAATTGGTTGACAGGTACACAGATGTTTGGCATACTGCAGCTTAACTGACAAAATTTCCCTATAAAAATAATGGTTTTTCTCTTGTTAATGTAGCCTTTTCTTTCCAATTTAATGGAGAAAGTCTATGAATTAAGGCATTCAAATTTTTTTAATATTTATAATTTCAACTTAAATATATTTAGATAGAAATATATAATGAAAGCAAAACAAAGAAACACAATTTTAGTCCCGGTTCTGCCACCTTCTTATTTATCCCAGGCAAATCACTCAGTCTCTCTGAGTTCCCATGTATTGATACTTTTGTGTCTAGTAACTAGATAATTGTCAAAGACACTTATAATTTTATGATAACTTTACAAAGACCAGAAACGGGGTAGAGTGATCTCAAAAATACATTAAATATATGCAGCAGTGAATAAGAATTCTGTTTTCCTCTATGAAGATGGTTGCTACAAATGTGCAATGTTTCAGGTGGGAGAAAAATGTGTCTTCTGACATCTGCAGCAGTATTTCCATGTAAACCAGGAAAAAAGAATGACTTCAAAGGACATAATGATAACTAAGATGTATGGAACACTTTCTATCACTGATAGCTTTAAAGATTTCCTTACAAAATCCTCATAGTAAGCCTCTGAAGTTGATCCCAAAATGACCATTATTTTCTAGATGAGGAACCTGGGACTCAAGAAATTTGGGTAAGACACACAAGGTGAAGTAGCTAGCAACATCAGAACTGGATTCAGAATATGAGAGTCTGGCTATAGAGGTGATATAATTTAACCATGCTTACAGCAACAATTTTGAAAAAACGTGAGAATTCGTTCAGAGATTTGGAAGAGATATGGAAAGAGACCATCTATTTTAGGCAAAAAATGTATTGAAAGCAATATCCCTTTGTCTCAAGAAATACCTGTATTGCTGTAATTTAAAAATAACCTTTTAAATACTCTTCCCCTTTATCAACTGAGAACAATTATTTGATTATTGGGAAATATAGAAACAATCATATTAGCCAAATGATTAGAGTTGCTTGGTCTTCAACCAATGGCTTTTGGAAGGAAATACATTTTTCTCTTGATGCTCCTCAAGGAAAAATTGACATAAGAAATAATTGTCACTTAAATATTTTCTAAATGCTTTTAAGGACTTTGATTAAAATTGGGGAGGGGCAAGACCAAGGTCAAGTACATTATGCTTTTTCATTTAACAAGGAGGAACTTCCTGACTTATTTGATTCAGCTCACAAGGACTTTTTTTGGTTAACATCAACACTCAAAAATTTAGAGAGCTCACATTAAAATATGAATTTCTTTCTTTTCCACAAACACTGGAATATCTGCCAAACCTGGTTCTGAATTCCAATGTGGCAATGATCCATGGTTGCTGGGTAGCAGCTGCCACCTTTAGGCGGGTCATGCACTCTGCAATGCTTCCAACCACCCGGGGCCTGCTTCACTCAATTACATTTCCAATCTGGCATTAAAAAAAAGAATATTCAGTGCTTTACAGTCTCCTTCTTAATGCCACCATTTAATACTTTTTTTTTCCTTCCCAATACTCATTAGGTTCTTGTGAAATGCCCTGAGTCCAAAGCAGTGAATAATTTTTGTTACCAGTGGAAAGAAGGATGGATTAATTTGATTAATTTCCTCTGAATGCTTTGAAGTAAGGCATCAAAGAATCACTGTTTACCTCTTGAAATGCTCAGATTTGATTCTATAGTAAAGAAAATGTGATTCAACTTTCATCCAAAGGACAATTGGAGAGCTTTGGAACTTTGTGCTTAAACAAAGACATATCATAGTCCATTTTATTCTTTTCTTAAAAGGTATGCATTTAGCATTAATATTATTTACCCCCTGGCATGTATCAGTAAAAATAGTTTCCCTTTAATATGATTTTTAAGTGTAGATTTATAATTAAAATACATTTGCACTGTAAAAGAAGCTTTTGTCCAAGGAAAATAAAATTTGAAACTATTTTAACATACTCAAATTTGTGCTTTCAGAAAACTTCCCGAATTATTGCATTACAATTAGTTGCTATGAAATCATCTAGTCCTTGCTGTTCTGCAAAGAACCTTGCATAGTAGCCCTATAATTATATGTGCATTATCTGAGTGAATTGAGAACAATAAAAATAATAAATTATATTAAGTTTATGAATTATAATTTGTATCATTTAGGGCATAATTTTGATTTTTCAGAATATAATTAGTACTTTGATTCTTTATATAGCTAAAAACTGAAAATGAGATAGAGTTGTGCCACCTTTACAATCCTTAGTATCTCTCTGTCTTTGTCTCTGTCTCTCTTGCTCTCACAAGCACAGAAAACACACACACAACTGCAATATCTTTTCTACTCAAAGTCTGAAAAATTATACTTACATGATGTTTTGAAACAACAAAAAAGAAAACTTAATGCTAAGGCATACTCTCAGAGATAGTCTGTGGTATACTCACACATACTGATGGTTAAAATGGAAAATATTTTTAAATGATACACAAGACAGCAATTTTCTATGAGCTTTGATAATGCACGACTTTTGCCTCTCAGTTCAACTTTATAGACACTATATTGAAGAATCTTAAAACCAGTTCAGATCACCTTTATGCATAGAACTGTTCATCATAGTTCTACAAAATGAAAACATGGAAACAGAATTTCAAAACTAGGAATTAGTAATTTTTTATTTCGCAAAGTATATTATTCTAATGCTATTAAAGTAATATATAAGGAGTGTGTAAAAAAACAAAGTCCATCAAAAGTATTTCCTTTAATGTTAAATGACCAAAAAGTGCCAGACATTTCAAAATCCAGTTGTGTTTGCGTGTTGGTATGTATGAAAACTGACAAGTAGAATATAATATTTATATTAAAAATCAAGTAGGTGAACATAGCCAAGACTACCTTATTAAACAGAAAAAAATGGAAAGACTTACATTATTGAATATAAACACATATCGTGTTACCATCCTCTAAAATACAATTTTTGTACAATCTATACAATGTACATGTAGGATATATATACTCTGTAAAAGTTGCTTTTAAATGCTTTTGAGAGCTGTGGTTTTCCCTATTTTATCCTATTCTGATTCCACATTTTTCCAATATTGACCTCATATTGCATTTGTAATCAGAAATTTTTAAATAATAAAGTTGGAGTGAGCCTTAGTGCATCCTGCAGGCAGTTTCCCGGCAAGTACTGTGGACCTCAGTTAAGCAACATCCCAATGGGTGTTCCAGCCACTTCCCTGCGAGTTCAGGACCCACTCTACCTACCCCAAATGTAGCTCCCCATGAGTTTCCTCTACATATAGGAGGCAGTTCTCTGCTTGCTGGCATCCTCCTGTGGAACTTCAGTGAACTTCTCCACTATCTGCTGGGCTACAGCCATGCGCCACCAGGGGGTTCTGAGCCTCAGTTTGAGGTGGGGAGTGGTGTTTTGGGGGTGGGAGTGAGGGAGGAACTTTTGCACTGATATCACCCCTAAGAGTAGTGGCTGCTTTCTCTATTAGGTATTACTGCATTCTTTACTCCATTCACCTGTTACTAGGTATGAATTCTTTTGATAAACTGCACCCATTCCACATACCGCATGGTTTATCTCCTGACTGAACCATGACTGAAAAATCAGCATTATTTACAGAAGAAGACAGATTGAAAGAATCCAACTGGTAAAATGTAAGGGTAATATTTAGGTCAAATGTGAGATACAGGGTAACATGAAAAAACTGTAAATGAAACCTTCCTCATTTGAGAAGAGAGTGAAAAAAATGTGACTTTGGATCTAATGACTAAGCTTCTAAAGAGGAAGAAAAAAAATTATCTTACTGAACTAATTATACAAATCATTGCAACAGTTAGGCATAAAGGTAGTTTTTTCTTTTTTGTGGGGGGTATAGTTGATTTACAATATTGTGTCAGTTTAGTTTCAGGTATACAGCAAAGTGATTCAGTTATACATATACACATATCTATTATTTTTCATATTCTTTTCCCATATAGCTTATTAGAGAATATTGAGTAGAGTTCCCTGTGCAATACAGTAGGTCCTTGTTGATTATCCATTTTATATATAGTAGTGTGTATATGTTAATCCCTACCTTAAAGGCAGTTTTTGAATCTACTTTTTTTTAATGTTTGTCTTTTTTAACATCTTTACTAGAGTATAATTGTTTACAGTGTTGTGTTAGTTTCTGCTGTATAACAAAGTGAATCAGCTATATACATACATATATCCCCTCTTGTGTCTCCCTCACAACCTCCTTACTCCACTTCTCTAGGTGGTCGCAAAGCACCAAGCTGATCTGCCTGTGCCATGCAGCTGCTTCACACTAGCTATCTATTTTACATTTGGTAGTGTATATATGTCAGTGCTACTCTCTCACTTCGTCCCAGTTTACCCTTCCCCCACACCATGTCCTCAAGACCATACTCTACGTCTGTGTCTTGATTCCTGGTCTGCCCCTAGGTTCATCAGAACCTTTTTTTTTTTTAGATTCCATATATATGTTTTAGCATATGGTCCTTGTTTTTCTCTTTCTGACTTACTTCGCTCTGTATGACAGACTCTAGGTCCATCCACCTCACTACAAATAACCCTATTTTGTTTCTTTTTATGGCTGAGTAATATTCCATTGTAAATATGTGCCACATCTTTTTTATCCATTCATCTGTCTATGGACACTTAGGTTGCTTCCACGTCCTGGCTATTGTAAATAGTGCTGCAATGAACATTGTGGTACATGACTCTTTTTGAATTATGGTTTTCTCAGGGTATATGCCCAGTAGTGGGATTGCTGGGTCATATGAGTTCTATTTTTAGCTTTTTAAGGAACCTCCACAGTGTTCTCCATAGTGGCTGTATCAATTCACATTCCCACCAACAGTGCAAGAGGGTTCCCTTTTCTCCACACCCTCTCCAGCATTTATGTTTGTAGATATTTTGACAATGGCCATTCTGACCAGGGTGGGGTGATACCTCACTGTAGTTTTGACTTGCATTTCTCTGATGATTAGTGATGTTGAGCATCCTTTCATGTGTTTGTTGGCAATCTGTATAACTTCTTTGGAGAAATGTTTGTTTAGGTCTTCTGCCCATTTTTGGATTCAGTTGTTTGTTTTTTTGATATTCAGCTACATGAGTTGCTTGTATATTTTGGAGATTAATCCTTTGTTAGTTGCTTCATTGGCATATATTTTCTCCCATTCTGAGGGTTGTCTTTTCATCTTGTTTATGGTTTCCTTTGCTGTTCAAAAGCTTTGAAGTTTCATTAGGTCCCATTTGTTTAGTTTTGTTTTTATTTCCATTTCTCTAGGAGGTGGGTCAAAAAGGATCTTGCTGTGATTTATGTCATAGAGTGTTCTTCCTATGTTTTCCTTTAAGAGTTTTATAGTGCCTGGCCTTACATTTATGTCTTTAATCCATTTAGAGTTTATTTTTGTGTATGGTGTTTGGGAGTGTTCTAATTTCATTCTTTTACATGTAGCTGTCCAGTTTTCCCAGCACTACTTATTGAAGAGGCTCTCTTTTCTCCATTGCATATTCTTGCCTCCTTTATCAAAGATAAGGTGACCATAGGTGCGTGGGTTTGTCTCAAGGCTTTCTATCTTGTTCCATTGATCTATATTTCTGTTTTTGTGCCAGTACCGTACTGTCTTCATTACTGCAGCTTTGTAGTATAGTCTGAAGTCAGGAAGCCTGATTCCTCCAGCTCCATTTATCTTTCTCAAGATTGCTTTTGCTATTCGGGGTCTTTTGTGTTTCCATACAAATTGTGAATTTTTTGTTCTAGTTCTGTGAAGAATGCCACTGGTAGTTTCATAGGGATTGCATTGAATCTGTAGATTGCTTTGGATAGTATAGTCATTTTCACAATGTTGATTCTTCCAATCCAAGAACATGGTATATCTCTCCATCTGTTTGTATCATCTTTCTTTCATCAGTGTCTTATAGTTTTCTGCATACAGGTCCTTTGTCTCCTTAGGTAGCTTTATTCCTAGGTATTTTATTCTTTTTGTTGCAGTGGTAAATGGGAGTGTTTCCTTAATTTATCTCTCGATTTTTCATCATTAGTGTATAGGAATGCAAGAGATTTCTGTGCATTTATTTTGTATCCTACTACTCTACCAAATTCATTGATTAGCTCTAGTAGTTTTCTGGTAGCATCTTTAGGATTCTCTATGCATAGTATCATGTCATCTGCAAATAGTGACAGCTTTACTTCTTCTTTTCCAATTTGGATTCCTTTTATTTCTTTTTTTTTCTCTGATTGCTGTGGCTAAAACTTCTAAAACTATGTTGAATAATAGTGGTGAGAGTGGGCAACCTTGTCTTGTTCCTGATCTTAGTGGAAATGGTTTCAGTTTTTCACCATTGAGAATGATGTTGGCTGTGGGTTTTTCATATTTGGCCTTTATTATTTTGAGGTAGGTTCCCTCTATGCCCACTTTATGGAGATTTTTTATCATAAATAGGTGTTGAATTTTGTCAAAACCTTTGTCTGCATCTACTGAGATGATCATGTGGTTTTTATCACTCAATTTAGTAACATGGTTTATCACATTGATTGATTTGCGTATATTGAAGAATCCTTGAATTCCTGGGATAAATCCCATGGGATCATGGTGTATGATACTTTTAATGTGCCGTTGGATTCTGTTTGCTAGTATTTTGTTGAAGATTTTTGCATCTATGTTCATCAGTGATATTGGCCTGTAGTTTTCTTTTTTTGTAACATCTTTGTCTGGTTTTGGTATCAGGGTGATGGTGGCCTCATAGAATCAGTTTGGGAGTGTTATTCCCTCTGCTATATTTTGGAAGAGTTTGAGAAGGATAGGTGTTAACTCTTCTCTAATTGTTTGGTAGAATTCATCTCTGCAGCCATCTGGTACTGAGATTTTGTTTGTTGGAAGATTTTAAATCACAGTTTCAATTTCAGTGCTTGTGATTTGTCTGTTTATATTTTCTATTTCTTCCTGGTTCAGTCTCAGAAGGTTGTGTTTTTTTTAAGAATTTGTCCACTTCTTCCAGGTTGTCCATTTTATTGGCATATCGTTGCTTGTAGTAATCTCTCATGATCCTTTGTATTTCTGCAGTGTCATTTGTTACTTCTTCTTTTTCATTTCTAATTCTATTGATTTGGGTCCTCTTCCTTTTTCCTTGATGAGTCTGGCTAATGGTTTATCAATTTGTTTATCTTCTCAAACAACAAGCTTTTAGTTTTATTGATCTTTGTTATTGTTTCCTTCATTTCTTTTTCATTTATTTCTGATCTGATCTGTATGATTTCTTTCTTTCTGCTAACTTTGGGACTTTTTGTGTGTGTGTGTTCTTCTTTCTCTAGTTGCTTTACGTGTAAGGTTAGGTTGTTTACTTGAGATTTTTCTTGTTTCCTGAGGTAGGACTCTATTGCTATAAACTTTCCTCATAGAACTGCTTTTGCTGCATCCCATAGGTTTTGGGTCATTGTGTTTTCATTGTCATTTGTTTTTAGGTAGTTTTTGATTTCCTCTTTGATATCTTCAGTGATCCCTTGGTTATTTAGTAGCGTATTGTTTAGCCTCCATGTGCTTGTATTTTTTACAGTTTTTCTACTGTAATTGATATATTGTCTTATAGGGTTGTGGTAGGAAAAAATACTTGATATGATTTCAATTCTCTTAAATTTAGCAACATTTGAGTTGTCACTCATGATATGGTGTATTCTGGAGAATGTTCCATGAGCACTTGAGAAGAAAGTGTGTTCTGTTGTTTTGGGATGGAATGTCCAATAAATATCAACTAAATCTATCTTGTCTAATGTGTCCTTTAAAGCTTGTGTTTCCTTATTTATTTTCATTTTGGATGACCTGTTCATTGGTGAAAGTGGGGTGTTAAAGTCCCCAACTATTTTTGTGTTACTGTCAATTTCCTGTTTTATGGCTGTTAGCATGTGCCTTATGTATTGGATTGATCCCTTGATCATTATGTAGTGTCCTTCTTTGTCTCTTGTAATAGTCTTTATTTTAAAGTCTATTTTGTGTGATATGAGAATTGCTACTCCAGCTTTCTTTTGAATTCCATTTGCATGGAATATCTTTTTCCATCCCCTCACTTTCAGTCTGTATGTTTCCCTAGGTCTGAGATGGGTCTCTTGTAGATAGCATATGTACAGGCCTTGTTTTTGTAACCCTTCAGCCAGTATACGTCTTTAGGTTGGAGCATGTAATCCATTTATTTGTTATTGTCAATATGTATGTTCCTATTACCCTTTTCTTAATTGTTTTGTTTTTGTTTTTGTGGGTCTTTACTTTTTCTAGTGTTTCCTGCCTAGAGAAGTTCCTTTAGCATTTGTTGTAAAGCTGGTTTGGTGTTGCTGAATTCTATTAACTTTTGCTTATCTGTAAAGATTTTTATTTCTCCATAGAATCTGAATGAGATCCTTGCTGCATAGAGTAATCTTGGTTGTAGGTTTTCCCCTTTCATCACTTTAAATATGTCCTGCCACTTCCTTCTGGTTTGCAGAGTTTCTGCTGAAAAATTTGTTGTTTCTGTTGAAAAATTTCTTTGTTTCTGCTGAAAATTTGTTGCTTTTCCCTTGCTGCTTTTAATATTTTTTCTTTGTATTTAAGTTTTGATAGTTTGATTAATATATGTCTTGCTGTGTTTCTCTTTGGGTTTATCCTGTATGGTACTCTCTGCTTCCTCGATTTAATTGACTATTTCCTTTCCCATGTTAGGGAAGTTTCGACTATAATTTCTTCAAAGTTTTTCTCAGACCCTTTCCTTTTCTCTCTTCTTCTTCTGGGACCCATATAATTCGGTCTGTTTAATGTTGTCCCAGAGGTCTCTGAGACTGTCCTCAATTCTTTTCATTCTTTTTTCTTTATCCTGCTCTGTGGCAGTTATTTCCACCATTTTATCTTCCAGCTCACTTTTCCATCTTCTGCCTCGGTTATTCTGTTATCGATTCCTTCTAGAGTATTTGTAATTTCAGTAACTGTGTTGATCATCAGTGTTTGTTTGCTCTTTAGTTCTTCTAGGTCCTCATTATATGTTTCTTGTATTTTCTCCCTTCTGTTTCCTGGATTTTGGATCACCTTTACTATCATTACTCTGAATTCTTTTCAGGTAGGTTGCCTATTTCATCTTCATTTATTCGGTCTTGTAGGTTTTTACCTTGCTCCTTCAACAACATATTTTTTTGTTCTGTTTTTTTGGAGGGGTGCTTTTGTATTCCTGTCTTACAGGTTGTTTGTCATGAGTCATCCAGCACTGGAGTTTGTAGGCACTTGGATAGAGCTGGGTCTTGGTGCTGAGATGAGGACTTCCGGGAGGCCTCACTCCGATTGATATTCCCTGGGCTCTGGGGTTCTCTGGAAGCTTCATGGAACAGTAAAAAAAAAAAGGAAGAAAGAAAATAAGGAGCAGTACAATATCAAAGAATAAAAAACAAAATAAAATTAGAAAGATAAAAAATCTATTAGGATAAATAAAACTATAATTGAAACAACTGCAACAAGGTAAAATAAATACACAACAGAAAATAAAAAAAAAATTGTGTGGGGGGGGAACAAGCCAAAAGGAAAAATCACTAACAAAATATAAAGAATAAAATAAAATTAGAAAAATAAAAGATTTATTATGAAAAATAAAAATATAAAAGAATCAACAATAATGAATCAACAAGGTAAAACATAACCCCAATCTGACAGAGCAAAAAGAAATAGAAGAAAATAAAAGAAAAACAGCCTTGGCTATGTGGGTGGAGTTTGGGGGGGGAACTTAGGCTGGGGCGGTGTTTAGGGTGGGGGGGTGACTTTTGAGTGTGGGGCGGGACCTACATGGGGCGATGTCCAAGTGTGGGACGGGGCCTAGGTGCGTGGGTGGGGGGTGACTTTCAAGTGCGGGATGGGGCCTCTGCTTAGGACCTGAGCAGAAGGGGAGAGGCAGCACATGGAAAGGAGGGCCTCTGGACTGTGGGCTTCCGGAGTTTGGAGGTAGGACCCTGCGTGAGGGTGTGTGGGTGGGGTTTAGGCCAAGCTCATTGGAGGGGGTCTCTGAGTGTAGAGGTATGGCCCTGGGTGGGGGTGTAGGGGCGGGGCTTGGGCTCTGTGCTGCAGGAGGGAGGCTCCGAATGCAGAGGATTAGCCTGGGAGCCCAACAGGCTTCCTGGTGCTTAAGTGTACAGGGAAAGCACCAGCCATGTTCCCTTCCCTTCCTTCGTGCCCCTCCCCCATGGTCTCCTCCAGGGTCTCCCCCCATCGCTGCTGGACCCCTATCTGTGAGTGGGTCTCGCTGGGTGTAGGAACTCCTCCCCTCCACCAGCCGCCCCTCAGGGGTGCCAGTCCCAGAGGTCTGGCCTTTACTTTTGATCACCCTTCCCTCCCTCCCACTCCCTCAGGACATGCGTGGCTGGAGGGGCCCAGGTGGTGGGCAGGGGAAACCTGGCCATGCTCCCTTTTGATCTTCTTCCCTCCCAGTGGTCCTCCAATTTCCCTCTTCTGGCATGGGATCCCTTCCCCTCCCCCAGCCACCCCTCAGGGGGGCCAGTCCTGACTCGCCTCCACTTCTCCTCCTCCCTCACTCCCCCCATGCCCCACATCCTACCCAGTCACTGGGGGTTCCTCCCATCCCCTTAGGTGTCCATGGCCCCCACCACTGCCTGGTAGGTACCCTAGTTGTGAGGAGATGCAAATTTTGTGTCCTCCTAGTACACCATCTTGACTCCACCCTTCTCTCATATCTACTTGATCAATCTGTCCTGCATGAAAAAAAATCACAACTCCATAAAAATCAAACTAACAGAAGAAGAAATTTATTAATATTGAATTAGAGTAAAATGGTTGAAACACCAGCTCCAGTTCCAGGGGTCAGGGATCACCAAGGCACGTGATGCTCTGGTGTTGAGGCCACGTGTGCATTTACTTGACAACCAACAGCTTTCAAGATCTTTCCACACCGTTCATCCCTAAGTCTACCAACCAATTCCACTGCCCTTCGTGGGGCAAAAACTGTCTCTTCACATATTACATTTTTTTTTTTTTTTTTTTTTTTGCGGTAGGCGGGCCTCTCACCATTGTGGCCTCTCCCGTTGTGGAGCACAGGCTCTGGACGTGCAGGCTCAGCGGCCATGGCTCACAGGCCCAGCCACTCTGCGGCATGTGGGATCCTCCCAGACCGGGGCACGAACCCATGTCCCCTGCACCGACAGGCAGACTCTCAACCACTGCGCCACCAGGGAAGCCCACACATTACATTTTAAGGCACAAATTATTCATTATAAACTGGAAGCCACTTTAAGAAATCTATCAAAAGATAGATTTTATGGTTGAAAATATGTCTGTGAATTTATATTAGGTCTCCAAAGTAATCAAAAAGAAAGAGGATGTCAAGTGAGTTCTCAAAGAAACAATTTTTCTTGTCATTCAAATTTTCAAAATTCATGTGTGTGTTCTTCTGAGCCAGTAAAATAAGTAAAATGAATTCTCCTGTTCCATTTATGAAATCTCTTCCTCAAATTTTGACATAATGAATTAATTCATCCTCAAGTCAATTTCAAGGTTTTCACTGTAAATTCCTTAAAGCAGAACTCAAATTTCATGGATTTCTATAAAACAAGGACATTTTTTGGATCAAAATACTCCTAGAGCTATATACTAGTACAAAGCATTACACATTATTTGTTTGTATACACTTTCTATACAGTGTCACTAAAGAACTTTGAAATCGTGGTTTCCATATTTCCCATTTTAATTTTTCCACAGTTTCACTGTTTGTGTTTTTCCTGAGTGTGAATTTTACATAAATTTTATTGAAAAATTATTTTAAAAGGAATTTAGAAAGAATTCATTCATGCACCTCCCACTCCCAACTGTACAAAGAAAAAATTTCTTTCTCTTGATTTGATTCTAAGAAATGGCATGATAATCTTAAACTTTTCCTTTCAAATCCAGTCCTTGAGCAAATTCAAGCTCAATATATTTACAACATGAAGCAAGATATGAACTAACTTCACATTTTCAAAACAGATAATCTTTCCTGCATGGTTTTTTTCTCTGTAAGGATTTAGAGTTAGTACCCATGATCATTAAAAAATATATATATATATTTGTGTGTATATATATATACAAATTTTGTATATATATACAAAAATATATATATTTGTATGTGTGTATATATATATATATATATGAAACTCAGCATTCTTATTCAAAAAAGTGTTCATACAAAAACCTGCCACTCAACTAGATGACAGTTTTGTAAGTCGCTTCTTTCTTTTTTTGACAACCTATTTATCCTACTATTTAAAATCCTTGAAGGAAGGCTTGCCATTAATGATAGTGTATTTCAAAGGTCATGTAATCTGTAATTCTTCATTTTGCAGGAAATGGTTCATGACGTAAACAACACATGAGCAATATATTAACATGTTTTGCTGTCTTTCGGCGTGAATAGATTTTTCTCTTAATTTTGATGACAGTCAAGGCAAACTATACATTGTTCTGGTCAACTATGGGTTGTAAAGAAGAAGATATGTATTAAATTGTATATGTTGTTATGCTTTGGTATCTCTAATTGCTGTGCCTTGTTTGTTTGGTAGAGGTAGACTCTAAACTTCTAGAAAGAAACATACTTTTGATTATTCATTTATTCATTCATTCATTCTTTTAAATACTCATCAATTCTGTCAAAGTGCTTATATTAAATGCCTAATAAATTCAAGAAAGAAATGATTTAGGTAACAGATGATGAAAACTGTGGAATAGTTTCTACTTTTGTGAAACTCATGGAAAAGCAAGAGAAGCAAACAAGCAATCATGTGAATGTGAGTTTTTTTTGTATGTGTGCTGTCAGGATGGCCTGCTTGCCAGACACTCCTCTATTACCCTGTTTGTGGTGCTGACAGAGGAGGATTCCCATGCCCATTATATATTTCTCACCTTAGTGCCTCATATGAAGTAGAGAGGGCAGATCCTTCTTTGCGGGCTATGGTCAGACATGTGACTCAAGCTTAACCAAATGCACATTCACCCTTTCTATGTGGCTTTTCAAAGTGGGACATTTGGCTCAAGAATTGGGAGAGTTTTGTTTTGTTGTGTCATTACTATCATGACAGCAGTAATTGCCCTGGTAGCTCTAGCATGGCACCTGTGATCTTGGCAGAGGGACTGCTGGTGACATCTTGAATAGTATAAAGCTGTTGCATGTCCTTACCCTTAATTTCTGCTTTCCAGCATCCATGGACATGTGCCTTGTTATAATTTCAGTATTGCTGTCTCTCATTGATTCTATGAGGCTTTAATTTTTATCTACTCCTAATGTATCTCCCTCTCCCACCTGCCAAAACACAAACAAACAAACACACACAGCTAGGGTCAGAAAGAACAGCTCAAATGTCCTTCACAGCTTAAAATAAAACTTATTGAACAATAGTTTATGACCCCAAAGAGTGAAATTAAGATAAAAAGAACAGAATTTCTGTCCATGTGGGTACAGCATAACAGTCAAATGTACTTTGATTTCATATTTTTTTGACCTATTTTGTCTTTCATTAAAACATGTAAAACACTCAGAGTAGGGCTTGGTGAGTAGTAATCATATGTCAGAATGAGCTATTTTATTATACAAAGGGGTGGAGCATAGAGGTTAAGAGCCCACGTTATGGTTCTACACTGACTTTATTCATAAACTAGCTCTTCCATTTACACATCTGTGTGACCTTGGGCAAGTTACTTGGAAAGATTACTTAAAATCTCTGTGCCTGAGTTTCTGCATAGGTGAAATAAGGCTCATAATAGTATCATTCAAGACTGAGATTGATAATCCTAGCAATATTTATAGAAAAGTCTTGTCATATATTAAGCTCTCATGGAGTATTATCTGTTTCTAGCTTCATCTAATTTCATGTCCATTTTCCCAATAAATCCACTGAAATTTAATAATTATGTTTTTTTATATATATATATATATATACTCTCTCTTCTTAATAATGAAAGGATTTATAGCTTTTCATGTTCTCTTTGAGTAAAGGTTTAGTATATTTTATATACTTTGTTATGTTTGGTTCTGTAAGTACTTAATTTCTAAATAGGCATTGTAATTTTGCTTTCTTTCAGAGTAATTAGAGCTATTTAAATGAGTTCTATATTATAATTTCCTACTTGTTATTGTGTTAAGCTTATTAATTTCTCAAGTTATTGCACTGAGGCCAGAAACTGTGGTTTTTTTCTATTTTTAATAACTGATTTAAGTTTATTGCTTTGAGAACATAAATTTTGAACGTTTTTCAGATATTTGGGAGCTCTTTGCATGTCTATTTAGTCTAATTTTAAATTTCAGTATAAACCTATTAATTCAGACTTGTACTTATACTCTTCAAAATCGATATCATTTTTAAAGTTTTCTATGGACTTGCTTAAAATCATTTTGAGAGATGAGTCAAAGATTTCCACTTACATTATAAGACCAATATTAATCATCTTCTCATTATTCTAAAAGTGTTTGCTATTCATATTATTATATATTCTTTGTGGATCATGAATTTGTCCATTTTAATATTGATATTGCCCATCCTCCTTTTTTTTGGTTATTGTTGGTATTTATTTGTTTGCTTTTATCAAGTAAAGAAGGGTCTCTTCACTATTTGCCAGTCAAAATCTCTTCAGAACAGACGAGCTGTACTGGAAAGGAATAAAACCCAGGGTCATAGGCTTATTCCAAGTTTCAGAGAATAGTCATGTTCTCTCCAAGTATTCTTTTCTTTAATTGAAGTATATTTGATTTACAATATTGTGTTAGTTTCAGGTTTACAGCAAAGTGATTCGGTTATATATTTGTATGAATAAATTAATATATATTCATTTTTCTCAGTTCTTTTCCATTATAGGTTATTATGTGATACTGAATATATTTCCCTATGCTAGACAGTAAATCCTTGTTGTTTATCTATTTTATATATGGTCTCTCCAAGTATTCATTTAAGCACATGCCTGGCAGCCATGCCCAGTCAGTCTCTCCTTGACCCAGATAGGAGTTTTCCAGATTGACATCACCAACAGGTTTGACTTTATTTATGGCTATGCATACTCAGTGAAAAATGAAAATGCAGTGCTGTTTATTCAAAAATTCTTCAGAATTTCAAGATGGCAACAATAGAGCATTAAACCAAGTGTGTAGTCCTTCTGTCTGGGTCTGAGTGGATGCACTAGGTGCATGCCCATAAATCTGGCTCTTCTTGTACCTTCTTTTTCAATGGTAATGTTTCCATCTCCTACTTCAGCCACTTTGGGAGAAACATGGGGGAAAAAACAGGAATTAATTTTTTTCTTGCAATCACTGATTTTCAATTTTAACACAGAATGGAATAAAATCCATGGAGCTAAAGACACAGTTGAAGTTCAGCAGTCATAATAAACCACTAAGGTATTATATACTTCTGATTTTATAGTGTATACAGGATTATTTTTTGTAACGCATCTCCAGATTAAGGAATTTAAATAATTTAATAGTCAAAATTATGTTTGGGATTTAAAGAATATATTTAAGAATGCATAAAATTTGCCTTTTATCCTTATCTGTAATTTTATTCTATTTTTACTCTCAGTATTAACTTACAAGGTTTTTTCTTAGTTATATAATTTTTTACATTTTAGTAATGTGATATTCCTTATTGTTATTCATTTGAGTTTTATTCCAAAAACTCTGTTGCATTGATGACAATGATGGTGATTGATGATGGGGGAATAAAATGTACTTTATCCATGAATTATTTGTCTTAAGATTATCTATATGTAAACATCAATGACTCTAAGAGTTAGTTATGAAGTTCATAAATTAATCATTTACCGTTTACTCATTATGTTATTTCTGTTGATATAATTCTATTGATAAATGAATCTGTTGCAATTTCAAAGCTAGAAAAAATGTATTGCCACTTCTTCTCAATGTAAGTGTATTACTTAATTTTTAAATCCAAATGCATCATAATTCAAAGTTAATTGCAGAGACTTTTTGTTAAATTATCCCAACTTATCTTGCTCTTTGTATTTATAAGCTCTTTAATATTGCATGTACTCAAGATATCAAAGTAGCCTTAAAAACTTATTACAAATGATAGCTTTTTTTTTTTTTTTTTTTTTTTTTTGCGTTACACGGGCCTCTCGCTGCTGTGACCTCTCCCGTTATGGAGCACAGGCTCCAGACGCGCAGGCTCAGCGGCCATGGCTCACGGGCCCAGCCGCTCCGCGGCATGTGGGATCCTCCCAGACCGGGGCACGAACCCATGTCCCCTGCATCGGCAGGCGGACTCTCAACCACTGCGCCACCAGGGAAGCCCACAAATGATAGCTTTTTTACTTAGATTAATCTGCTACTATGATACAAAGGGTGTTTTATTAAATATTCATTTTCTTCTATCAGCACTGATACTAGTAATTTAAGTTTGGCTATAGAGTAATCAATTAAAGTAAAGCATGCTGTGTGAACACTAAACCTAACACATTAATTTAGTCTATTTTGACTACTCCTGCTGTCTTGCAAATCATTCCTATGGTTACAACACATTTATCAAAGTTTCTAATAGAAAAACATTCCATGATGGCAAGACCTATACTAAATAAATATAAGATTTATGGATAATAAAAATATTTAGATTTAATTTCGTAAATTCAGTGACATTTTCCTAATATCACAGAACACATACAATAAAAATGAGCTAAATACACTAAAATTTTGTTTAAATTATTGTGGAAAAATGACTGTGTAAGGTTAATCATAGAAGGTGTACAAATGATTATACAAGAAGAGCATAAAATTTAATTAACTCTGTGATAAATTAAGGATAGTGAACAGGCAAGTGACATCTTAGAGCTGGCATATAAGTGAAATTGTGTCCAAGTGTCACCTTGGTTGGAGCTTTTTCATATTCCTAGTAAGCAGGTGTCATTATTTCAACAGAATAAAAGGACAAGAAACTTTACAATGTTGTCTGAACTTTGGAATCACTATTGCAAATCCTTAAAATGATAGCATAAATGTGACTTTGATAAATGTACTTGTAGGGAATTTAACTTTACCCTAAAGAGGTCTGGCCTTTGCCTTTGCTCTCAGGGAGATATATCCTTTGGAAGGTCATGCCTGACAGGAGCATCTTTGTATAGGGGTCTGACCACACCAGATTAAGGTAGGGGTTGACCAGGATAGAAGGACCAACAATGTGATACAGAGTAGGGCTTTGGGTCATACAATATCACTTGAAATGGAGACTGAGATCAACCAGGGGGCAAGTGGAACCCCAGTAGCGACTGAATACTGAAGCTGAATACTGGGGTGAGCTTCCCTGGTTCATAGTGCTGAAACCTTAGGGTACTGTCGCACAAGGATACCAGGAAAGCAACACCTCCTGATTCCACAGAGAGTCAATCAAGTCCAGGAAGCACAGAGAGTCCAATAGGATACTATCAGAGAAACACGCCAAGACACATATTAATCAAACTATCAAAAATTAAATACAAAGAAAATATATTAAAAGCAGGAAGGGAAAAGCAACAAATAAATACAAGGGAATCCCCAAAAGGTTAACAGCTGATCTTTCAGCAGAAACTCTGCAAGCAAGATGGGAATGGTATGACATTTAAAGTGATGAAAGGGAAAAACATACAACGAAGATTACTCTACCCAGCAAGGATCTCATTCAGATTTGATAGAGAAATTAAAACCTTTACAGACAACCAAAAGCTAAGAGAATTCAGCAACAACAAACCAGCTTTACAAAAAATGTGAAAGGAACTTCTCTAGGCAAGAAACATAAGAGAAGGAAAATACCTACAATAACAACCCCCAAACAATTAAGAAACTGGTAATAGGAACATACATATCGGTAACTACCTTAAATGTAAATGGTTTAGATGCTCCAACCAAAAGACTTAGACTGGCTGAATGTATACAAAAACAGGACCCATATATGCTGTCTACAAGAGACCCACTTCAGACTGAGGGACACAAACAGACTGAAAGTGAGGGGATGGAAAAAGATATTCCATGCAAATGGAAATCAAAAGAAAGCTGGAGTAGCAATTCTCATATCAGACAAAATAGACTTTAAAATAAAGACTATTACAAGAGAGAAAGAAGGACACTACAAATGAGCAAGGGATGAATCTAACAGGAAGATATAAAAATTGTAAATATTTATGCACCCAACATAGGAGCACCTCAATACATACGGCAAATGCAAACAGCCATAAAAGGGAAAATCGACAGTAACACAATAATAGTAGGGCACTTTAACACCCCACTTTTACAAATGGACAGATGATCCAAAATGAAAATAAATAATGAAGGAAACACAAGCCTTAAATGATACATTAAACAAGATGGACTTAATTGATATTTATAGGACATTCCATCCAGAAACCACAGAATACACTTTCTTCTCAAATGCTCATGGAACATTCTCCAGGATAGATTATATCTTGGGTCACAAATCAAGCATTTGTAAATTTAAGAAAATTGAAGTCATATCAAGTATCTTTTCTAACCACAATGCTATGAGACTAGTATCAATTACAGGAAAAAAATCTATAAAAAATACAAACACATGGAGGCTAAACAATACACTACTAAATAACCAATAGATCACTGAAGAAATCAAAGAGGAAATCAAAAAATACCTAGAAACAAATGACAATGAAAACACGATGACCCAAAACCTATGGGATGTAGCAAAAGCAGCTCTAAGAGGGAAGTATATAGCGATACAATCCTACCACAAGAAAGAAGAAACATCTCAAATAAGAAACCTAACCTTACACCTAAAGAAATTAGAGAAAGAACCAAAAAAGCCCCAAAGTTAGCAGAAGGAAAGAAATCATAAAGATCAAATCAGAAATAAATGAAAAAAAAATGAAGGAAACAATAGCAAAGATCAATAAAACGAAAACCTTGTTCTTTGTGAAGATAAACAAAATTGATAAACAATAGCCAGACTCATGAAGAAAAACAGGGAAAAGATTCAAAATATAGAATTAGAAATGAAAAAGGAGAAGTAACAACTGACACTGCAGAAATATAAAGGATCATGAGAGATTACTAGAAGCTACTCTATGCCAATAAAATGGACAACCTGGAAGAAATGGACAAATTCTTAGAAAAGCACAACCTTCCGAGACTGAACCAGGAAGAAATAGAAAATATAAACAGACCAATCACAAATACTGAAATTGAAACTGTGATTAAAAATCTTCCAACAAACAAAAGTCCAAGACCAGATGGCTTCAGAGGCGAATTCTATCAAACATTTAGAGAAGAATTAACACCTGTCTTTCTCAAACTATTCCAAAATATAGCAGAAGGAGGAACACTCCTAAACTCATTCTATGAGGCCACCATCACCCTGATACCAAAACCAGACAAAGATTTCACAAAAAAAGAAAACTACAGGCCAATACCACTAAGAAATTTAGATGCAAAAATCCTCAACAAAATACTAGCAATCAGAATCCAACAGCATATTAAAAGGATCATAAAGCATGATCGAGTGGGGTGCAAGGATTCTTCAATATACGCAAATCAATCAATGTGATAAATCATATTAACAAAATGAAGGAGAAAAACCGTAGGATCATCTCAATAGATGCAGAAAAGCCTTTGGCAATATTCAACACCCATTTATGAAAAAAAACCCTGCAGAAAGTAGGCATAGAGGGAACTTACCTCAACATAATAAAGGCCATATATGAAAAACCCACAGCCAACATCGTTCTCAATGGTGAAAAACTGAAATCATTTCCACTAAGATCAGGAAAAAGACAAGGTTGCCCACTCTCACCACTATTATTCAACATAGTTTTGGAAGTTTTAAACAGAGCAATCTAAGAAGAAAAAGAACTAAAAGGAATCCAAATTGGAAAAGAAGCAGTAAAACTGTCACTGTTTGCAGATGACATGATACTATACACAGAGAATCCTAAAGATGCTACCAGAAAACTACTAGAGCTAATCAATGAATTTGGTAAAGTAGCAGGATACAAAATTAATGCTCAGAAATCTCTTGCATTCCTATACACTAATGATATAAAATCTGAAAGTGAAATGAAGGAAACACTCCCATTTACCATTGCAACAAAAAGAATAAAATACCTAGGAAAAAACCTACCTAAGGAAACAAAAGAGTTGTATGCAGAAAACTATAAGACACTGATGAAAGAAATTAAAGATGATACAAACTGTTGGAGAGATAAACCATGTTTATGATTGGAAGAATCAACATTGTGAAAATGACTCTACTACCCAAAGCAATCTACAGATTCAATGCAATCCCTATCAAACTACCAATGGTATTTTTCACAGAACTAGAACAAAAAATTTCACAATTTATATGGAAACACAAAAGACCCCAAATAGCCAAAGCAACCTTGAGAAAGAAAAATGGAGCTGGAGGAATCAGGCTCCCTTCTTCAGACTACACTCAAAGTTACAGTAGTCAAGACAGTATGGTACTGGCACAAAAACAGAAATCAAGATCAATGGAACAGGATAGAAAGCCCAGAGGTGACCCACGCACATATGGTCACCTTATTTCTGATAAAGGAGGCAAGGATATACAATGGAGAAAAGACAGCCTCTTCAATAAGTAGTGCTGGGAAAACTGGACAGCTACATGTAAAAGAATGAAATTAGAAAACTACCTTAAACCATACACAAAAATAAACTCAAAATGGATTAAAGACCTAAATGTAAGGCCAGACACTATAAAACCCTTAGAGGTAAACATAGGGAGAACAGGCTATGACATAAATCACAGCAAGATCCTTTTAGACCCACCTCCTAGAGTAATGGAAATAAAAAGAAAAATAAACAAATGGGACCTAATGAAACTTAAAATATTTTGCACAGCAAAAGAAACCATAAAGAAGATGAAAAGACAACCCTGAGAATGGGAGAAAATATGTGCAATTGAAGCAACTGACAAAGGAGTAATCTCCAAAATTTACAAGCAGCTCATGCAGCTCAATACCAATTAAACAAACAACCCAACCCCAAAGTGGGCAGAAGACCTAAAGAGACATTTCTCCAAAGAAAATATACAGATTTCCAATAAACATATGAAAGGATGCTCAACATCACTAATCATTAGAGAAATGCAAATCAAAACTACAATGAGGTATCACTTCACACTGGTCAGAATGGCCATCATCAAAAAATCTACAAACAACAAATGCTGGAGAGGGTGTGGAGAAAAGGGAACCCTCTTGCACTGTTGGTGGGAATGTAAATTGATACAGCCACTATGGGGAACAATATGGAGCTTCCTTAAAAAAGTAAAACTGGAACTACCATACGACCCAGCAATCCCACTACTGGGCATATACCCTGAGAAAACCATAATTCAGAAAGAGTCATGTACCACAATGTTCACTGCATCTCTATTTACAATAGCCAGGACACGGAAGCAACCTAAGTGTCCATCGACAGATGAATGGATAAAGAAGATGTGGCACATATATACAATGGAATATTACTCAGCCATAAAAAGAAACAAAATTGAGTTATTTGTAGTGAGGTGGATGGACCTAGAGACTGTCATACAGAGTGAAGTAAGTCAGAAAGAGAAAAACAAATACCATATGCTAACACATTTATATGGAATCTAAAAAAAAATATGGTTCTGAAGAACTTAGGGGCAGGACAGGAATAAAGACGCAAACGTAGATAATGGACTTGAGGACATGGGGAGGGGGAAAGGGTAAGCTGGGACGAAGTGAGAGTGGCATGGACATATATACACCACCAAATATAAAATAGCTAGCTAGTGGGGAAAGCAGCTGCATAGCACAGGGACATCAGCTCGGTGCTTTGTGTCCACCTAGAGGGCTGGGATAGGGAGGGTGGGAAGGAGACTCAAGGAGGAGGAGATATGGGGATAAATGTATATGTATAGCTGATTCACCTTGTTATAAAGGAGAAACTAACACACCTTTGTAAGCAATTATACTCCAATAAAGATGTTAAAAAGAAAAAAACAAACAAACAAAAGAAACATCCTCACAGATACACCCAGAGTAATGTTTGACCAAATATCTGGCCACCCTGTGGCCCAGTCAAGTTGAGGCATAAAATAAACCATCACACCTTCCATAAAACTCATTTCTTTGAAAAACAATTAGCAGAACAGGAATGTTTTTGAAACCCATATACACTGGCAGAAATATATAATAATAATTTATTCTAGTGACAAGACCAGTGATATTCTCAGGATGGAAGCTATTCAAAATAGTTAACTTGTTACCAGGTAGATAGTAAATCTCAAGAAATTATGTAATTTTGGAGCTTGGTTTTGGTCTCTTTTTCTTACAGGTTGGACATTTGGCAGTAGCAGTAGCTAGATTAGCCTTAGTTAGTGGGAATCCATGCTGTTGGTCTCTCTCTCTGCCATCATGACCACTCCATCCTCTAAACAGTGTCTCATGAAGGCCTTCATAGTACTAACTATTTGAAGAGATTAACATGCTATCCTGAAAGCAATGGATTCATGTGCTGCGCTCTGCAATGTTTAGATAGTCCGAGATCCCTTTGGACTACATTATAGCAGAGGAAAAGGAATTACAGCTCAACAGCAAAATTTGCAAGTGTTTATTACACATTTGAAGTGAGCAAAAACTCTCCCTGATCCTCTTTTCTTACTGAAATAGAAAAGAATGCATATGCCAAAACAATGTCCATATACCAGAACCTGAGGCTCTATCTGTTCTAACAAAGTTACCACATCCATCATGGAAACTTCAATCAGGGCAACTACTGGGTTGAGCTTGCAGCGGTCTACAGTCACCTTCCAGGATCCATCTGGTTTTTCCAAGAACATTGCTAGGTAACTTAACGGGATGTGATAAGGACCACCATCCTTGCTTCTGTTAGAAACTCATAGCTGATATAAATCTCCTAAACTCTATATAATACATATACGATACAATTTTTATTTATATATTTTCACTTACTTTCTCATGACAGGAACAGTTTCAGAGGCTTCCATGTGGCTTTCCCTATTTTGGTAGTTATCTACAACCAAGGACCCAATCTGGAAGTTGTACTAACTTCCAAGTATGTTAATACCAATTAAACATTCAGGGTCCAGGGAAATGACCATCAGGTGGTCTATGTAAGTGATTTATTACCTGTCTCCCATATGCCCCCATACATATAGGAAGGCCACAATAATGTTTCAAAGTATTCATAGTTCAATATCACAGAAACCCCATAACCTATACCAACAGTGCTAAAAATATGAGTAATCCCCATCTCCCAATTTATAGTCAAGTGAGTAAATGGCCATAATTTTCTTGAGGAAAAATGCAGCAAATCATTGCTTTGTATACATGCTATGGTATTGCAATTGTTCCACTTGGAACCACTGTTTAGTGGGCTCTGATTCTGAACAATGGTCCCCAGTCTGAAACCTATGCAAGGAATCATGACATATTTATTAGGGTGGCTATCCTCAGACGCCCAATCACCAAACCTTGATTTCTTCTGCTGGTTCAAGCTGAGTAGTGACTTTGTCAGACACCAATCTATTTTGCCCCTAGGGAGGTCATATTCTATTAACCATCCTTGTAAGTCCCTGTGTATCTGGTTCCCAGGGCTATTACTCCAACTTTGCTAGTGATCACAACATATGTGGTTAAGTACCACCTGGTTACTGACAGTTAACTGCTGCCACCTAGACTCTACTATTTTAAAGTCCATTCATGGACATTGTTTTCAGCTAGATAAATTCTGTAACAGTATTTTCTATCTCCAGCCCTAAAATGAAAAGTAGAGACACTACTGAATTTATTTTATTTTTTTCCTGTACACGGGCCTCTCACTGTTGTGGCCTCTCCCGGTGCGGAGCACAGGCTCTGGACGCACAGGCCCAGCAGCCATGGCTCATGGGCCCAGCTGCTCCGCGGCATGTGGGATCCTCCCGGGCCGGGGCACGAACCCGCGTCCCCTGCATCGGCAGGCGGACTCTCAACCACTGTGCCACCAGGGAAGCCCCTGAACTTTTTAATGATGCTGCTTCCTGTCTCACCAGGCCATTCATATGGCCTTGATAAATTTTGTGTCCTTGGGCCATCCCAAGGAACATAACCATCATGCTTATCTTCTGACTGTACATATTACATCCATTCTAGCATGTCTACTTCTCTGAACTTTTTAATTTCTTTATCCATCATCTGACATTGCAGTTCATGCATTTCAGTTTTGCTCAGCTTGGCCACTGTGTGTACCATGCCATGTACTGGGAGCCACCTTATTAGTTTGTACAATCTCCTGAGGTTCTTTCCAGGACACTAAATCCTTTATCTCCAAAGAATATTCTCAGGTAAATAAATTCTTCCCTTTCCAATTCTATGTTCCAGTCCCTTTGATAAAGAATCTTCTAATACAGTGCCACTCATACATCCCAGATGGCTACTGATACATGTCAGATAGATTTGCAGCATCTTTAAATTACAGTACTTTGTTTATGAAGCCAAGTGCATCCTCAGTTGCTTGATATTGTGACTTAAAACCTAGGTATAAGCCAAGTGGCCAGGAGGGAAAGTGAGGGCAGATCTTGAGTGGTATATCTGCTGCCTTTCAGGATTACTGAGATGACTGCTCTTAGCAAAAAGGAATGGAACACTTCTGCAGGCTTAGAAGAGTCAGAGGAATCAAAAGAATCAAAATCTTCAGAAGCAATCATCCGCATGTCCAGATTCTGTGTGTTAAAGCTTCAGATTTTCCCAATGGGGGCAATGCCCTTGGTATAACAAATCTGCCAAATTTAACCTCCTTTGAAGTTAGTCGCACAGACTAATAAATCTCAGGCCTCATGTTTGGCTTTCTCTGCACTCCTGCTGCAAAACGAGGGCTTCTTTGCCTCTACCAAGGAGTCCCTTTGGCTTTCACATCTCATTTTTAATTCATTCTTATTTTCTTTATCATTCTATTATCATTCTGTAGAGAAATTATAGCCCATAAGAGTGTCACAGAGAGGGGACTGGAATTATAGAAATTGAGGAAGGTATTAATGGTCTCCTTGCTCCTGGATGAATTCATGTCCATGTTCATAAGAGTGCACTCTCACTTGTGAATCCCATCATATCACTTCCTTTCCCAAATCTCTCAGGATAAACCATATATATATATATATATATATATATATATATGTATATAACAAGACTGTATTATCTATTCCCCACCAAAAAAGTAAACTCATTTCCTGTTGCTCCCTTTTGTGGCATTTTAAATTCTCAAAAAATACGTAAATATAGAGAAGATCAATAATTATCAACATATGTCCAATCGTGTTTTGGCTCTGCCCAAAACACGATTACTTTAAGGTTACTTTAGGATTACTTCAGAGTTACTTTAACCCCTGAATAGTATAGATGAAAATCCTAAGCATAACATTTCATCGGGGAAAAAATAGCATAAGGACTAAAAAAATACAAAATAAGACAAAAGCTTTTCCAGCTATCCACCCACAAATTTAACAATAAACCCTTAATATTAAAAAATCTAGTCAGTGTATATATCTGCATGATGTATCATAATTTATTTCCAAAGTTGTTTTATTGAAATCAGAATCCCAACAGGGCTCAGAATATTGATAGCTTGGTTGATTATTCTCTTGTCTTTAAATCTATAGGTTGTCCCTCTCTCTTTTTTCCATGACGTTTATTCTTCCTTGTGGGTGGTCATTTGCCTTGTAGAGTTAACAAAATTTTGCATTTTTCTGTGTGTATTCCTGTTTTATTTTTAACATATTTCTCCGATTTTCATGTTTTTATTTTTTAACAAATTAGTGATTGGGAACTACAGTTTTGATTCAGATTTGATTGGTAAGAGTTCTTCATAGTTGATGTGCTACACTTATTTCTTCACATTAGGGAGCACATAATATCTGGTTGTCTCAAGTTTTATGTTCTTAAAATTAATCACTAGGTTCATTCACTTAAAATCCCCCTCGATGTGTTATGATTCTTAAACACTAATACATTTAGATGTACTGTTTTCTCTATGGTTTTGAGTGCCCACAGCATACTTTACTTATATAGCATTATAAGAATTATTTTAAAGAAATAAAGCAATTAACAAGGATTAATGTGCAAGAATGCTTTTATAGAATGTTTGGGGATAGAAACACATTTAATATCAAGTAATAAAGGCACAGATAAATTATGTGGTACTTGCATAAGATGGAATGTTTTGTAGGTATTAACATGCTTTCAAAAAATATTTAATAACATGGAAAATGTTCTTAATGTAATGCTACATCAAAAAGTGCTGAAGACACAGATTGTTCCTTAAGAAAATACAAAAGCTTATCAAATGTAATTTCAAGAGCAAAGAAATAATATGTAATTTTAACTTCCTAGTGTTTCTGAGCGTCTGTAAATATACTAAATTTTAATTTAGGATAATGGATAATAAGAACCAATATTACTAAATATCAACAAACTGATTTGTAATTATATATGGCTGAATAAAGTTGTTTCTTTTGCCCTTTACTCAGTAATTTGGTGCCAACAACAAAAGTAAAAATTAATGAAAAATATTTTAAGTGCATCTTCAGTAAGAATAAAAAATATTTTTTTATCTCTCAAAAGAAGATTTTGTTAGCATAAGGAAATATGACCAAACTGAGGAAGAACCGTGAGATCGTAAGATTAACAATACAGATCTCAATAACACAAAACAAAGTTCTAAAATTAGGTGACTATCCTTGTGTTTCCTGAATTAAAGTTTGGGAAAAGGAGCAGGTTTCTTCAGGAGAATTAATGAGTGCTAAGAAAACACATCGAAACCAAATTGTATGGATAAGGTTTTCTCGTATAGAATTGCTGGCATAGCAACCAAGTGAGGACAACTTGAAATCCCCATAAGAATGACAAATAAATTATGAAGAATCCAGAATATGTGCTATGAAGGTATTTTGAAAAAGTTATAAATCTATAAACAGACATGAAAAAGTCTCTAAATCTTACTATCAAATAGAAAGCAAAATCCAAAACAATACAGAATATTAGTCCAATGTTTATATTTCCATCAATTTGAATAGTTTACATTTAACAAATTTCATGAATTAAACATATAGACAAAACATTCATATTATTTTTATTTTAAATTTTGTTTTGTTGAACACTGGTTAGTTTGCGCATTTCATTGTATTTATCACATTTTTTACATTTGCTTTCCTGAATTTCTTCTTCTTGGCATTTATTCAATATAATAGTTACCTTTATTTTTTAATGAAATCTCTTGCCCCTATATTGATTATTTTGCATTGCAGAAGTTATTTCTCTATTTTGAGATTTGTTTAAACTTTTTGAAGCTTTTGGTGTTTAACCAAATCATTATGTCTGCTTTTACTGTGTAGCTCAGAGTTTGTTATCTCCTGTATTATTTCAGTAATTTTATGCTCTATATATTTAAGTCCTTATTCCATCTGAATTTTATTTTGATTTGTATTTTAAAATCTATATAAGGAGACCAACCATCTGCTAACTAAAATGTACATATGTATTTTGCATTATCATATCATGATATTTGTGCCCTACAGAAATCTCTGGATAAAGCATACTACTGTAGTTGAGGGGACGGGCGGGGGGACAGCGTGTCCTTAAAGAGAATAACTTACCATCAAGAGAAGAGTAGGTCCTTCGAGAGAAAACAGAAACCTAACAGAAAATGTTAACTTGCTGGACAAGAGAAAACACATTTCAAGTTTCTCCTTAACCACTATTCTACAGAATGCCAAGCACTTGAGTATATTCACTTTGACAGTAGGGGACAGAGTGTATTAAATAATTTTGATACTCACTAGCTGATCCCATGAAGATGGGATGCTGCTTCGGTTGCTTTGGAAAACCATAAATATCTATTTAAAACTCAGTTTGTGAACATCTGTGGTTAAGTTAATCAAATATTTTATCAACGTTTCTTCATGCATTCTCAGTTCCACGAGGTGAAAACGTGCTTCATTTTCCCCCCCTCAGTCCACCATTCACCAGAGGAAAGTTCTCCTTCGTTTGCAGCATTATGTTTTTATCAGATCAAATGTTGGGCAATTATCAGCTTCATCTTGACTTGTGTCTTCAGAAATGTTGAAAGGAATATGAAACTAGTAACTGATAAATAACTTTGTCACTTGCTGGATTAACAAAAATCTTGTAATTTGTAAAAGTGACTGTTTCATGAAGTTACGATTTTCTGTAGATTGGATTTTATTTTCCACCTTCTTTCACTTAACTGTTTTCTCATCACACCTAGTTTCTATTATTTTCTTCTGAATTCTGAGAAAAATTGAGTATGTATGTATGCCGAGTACGTATTTCATTGCATTGATTTTCTAAGGAATATAACTTGCTGCTTACTGCTATCACAATGATTTTAAATTTGATAATTCTGTTTTTAATCAGGAATAATAATTTCTTTATAATCTCTAGAATAATAAAGAGGCAATGATAGCTTTGAATCAGGTCGAAAATGGAGTGGTGGCTAGACTCTGGGTTTCTGGGGCTCTAGGTATGTCCCAACCACATCTGGGGCTTCCCATGTCTAGAGGTGCCTCAAGCAAGGAGGGCTTAGCTCACACTTGGAAGGCCCCTATTTACTTTGTCATGTTCCCCAGGGTGGGAGTCAGCTTGCTGAATGCCTTCCTGTTTGCACCAGAGAAAACATAAGAACCCAAGTTTTTGTCTATCCCCATCTCTGCGTCAGGTCCAAACCCTTTTCCTAGAGATATGGTAACCATTCTTTATTCCATAACCCTCATTTGAAGCCACTTCTGACCTGCAATGAAGATGAATAAAGAAAACCTGGACCATTGTTCTACATCATGGACCACAGCTCAGATTTGGACTATTCTTGCACATGGACCAGTAAAATGTATAGGACCTTAAGCCCATGTTCGTTATTTGTATCAAATGATGACCAGTAGACTGATTTTGCATCACTTTTCTTGTAGCAAGAGATGAATTAAATAAATAACTTAGGTAAAAAAAGAAAAGGAGAGAAAGAAAGGTAAAGTTAAGAGGAAGACCATGTATCACTCCCTCTTTTCTTGTTGCCCTAGATTCCATCCTTCCAAGCAAGGAATCATAACATTTTTATACACACACACACACACACACACACACACACACATATAACATATACATGCACATATATATACACACGTTATTTATGTTTTGTGCAAATAAACATTCTGCACACTATATAAAAGACAAAAATCGATCAGTTACAATTAAAGTTCCCACTACTCAGCACTGTGCAAAGAGAAAATTGGAAATATCAGTTTGAGATTAGTTCTCACTTTGATGCAATGGTCTCAGCAGAGGTGGATCTAGAGGAAGTGTAAGGTGGCAGGTCTTCTATGATGAATGGCTTATTAGAGGAGAGTATGAATTGGTAATAAAAAACATGGGATTTCAGTTCACAATACTAATATAATTTGTGAGGTGAAAATAGCTAAGAATTTTTCAAAAATAATGACAGACACCAAACCATAGATCAAGGGCTCAGAGGAGTCCAAGTGGGATAAATAATAAAAAAAACTTTCACCTGGCATGTTGTGTTCAAACTACAGAAAATCAAAGAAAAAATCTTGAAACACACACACAGAAAAACAACACCTTACCTATGAAGAAAGAAGTATAAGATTTATAGCAGACTTCTTGTCATCAACAATGCAAGCAAACAGAGAGTGGAGAGAAATATTTAAAATGTTGAAATAAAGGAATCACCAAGCTAGACTTCTGTATTAAGGAAAATTGTTCCTCAAAAATGAAGGAGAAATAAAGACTTTCTCAAATGAACAAAAATGAGGAATTTTTCACCAGTAGGTCTGCCTTTCAAAAAATGTTTAAAGAAATTTAATTTTTTTAAAGTTTAGAGAAAGAAAATGATGCAGGTTAGAAACTGAGATCTATGTAAAGAAATGAAGAGCATTAGAGAGGGAACACATAAAGGTAAAATAAACCCTTTTACTTTTCTTTTTCTTACTTGATTTAATATAAGTGTTCAAACTAACAACAGCAACAATATATTGGATGAGTATAGCTTATTGATAAGTGAAATGAGTGACATCAATGTTAGAAGGGATGAATACGAAATATTTTAAGGTGCCTACACACTCATAAAATAATATAGACCTATTTAGAAGTGGACTTGTAAATACATGTTGTAAATACATGTTGCCATCCTTAGGGCAACCACTAAAATCATTTTTTAAAAAGAAATATAACTGATTTGTTAAGAAATGAAAGAAAACAGAATCATATAAAATGCCTAATTAAACCAGATAAGGCAGAAAAGGGGTAGAACATTAAAAAATAAGACATAAGAAGTGCAATGAATAGAGAACACTACAGAAAGGGGAGAGATTAATCCAACTATACACATCATCACTTTAAATGTGAATGGATTAAATGAAACTATAAAAATTAAAAACAGAAAATGACAGAGGGGATAAAAAAAACAACTGACTATATGTTGTCTGCAAGAAACCCACTTTAAAAAGAAAGACATAGATTATAAGTAAAGTGATGAAGAAAACTATATAACACTAATGAAGGGAAAGCTGGAGTAGCTATATTAATGTCAGGCAAAGCAGACTTCAAACAAGGAAAATTATCAGGGATAGAGAGAGGCATTACATAACGATAAGGGGGTCAATTTTCTAAGAAGACTTAATCCTTAATGTGTATGTGCATAACAGCAAAGTACCAAAATAAGTGAGGCAAAAACAGATAGAATGGCAAGATGAAATAAACAGCTCTATTATTATAGTTGGAGACCTCAACAGACCTCTATCAGTAATTGACAGATTCTGCTTACAGAAAATCAGTGACCATACAGTTGAACTGAACCACCATCATTATCAACTGTATCTCATTGACATTTATAAAGTACTTATCCAACAGCAGAAGATTACAGTCATCCCTTGGTACCTGAGGGGGATTGGTCCCAGGAGCCCCTGCATATACCAAAATCTGCTGATGCTCAAGTCCCTCATATAAAATGTAGTAGTAAAATGAATGGAAATTTCAATCCAAGTTGATTGAATCCACAGATGCGAAACCCAAGAATTTGAAGGGCTAATTAAAATCACAATAAATACATTAAACGTAAGATTTAATTTAGCTAAATAGACAATTATTATTATTTATTTATGACATACCCAATTTAACAGGACATAGGCAGTCTGAAGTATAAGTGACAGAAAGAATCTAAGGGGAGAATACTGATCAAAAAGAAATGGATTTAGTTATAATAATATCAGAAAAAGAAGTCAAAAATACTATCAGGGATTAAAAGATATTTACTATGATAAAATGTATGAATCATTAAGACCTAGTAACTCCAGCTTCTCAAGCTTCTATAAATATAGCAACTCAGTCTTCACAAGGGAAAATTGAAAATCCACAAACTGGGAAATGTTCTCACACTTCTTTCACTTAATGCTATGTCAAAAAATATTTATAGATATAGATAGGTAGATGACAGATAGATGAATGAATGGATGTGTGTGTGTGTGCACATGCACATGCATATGTGTATCTTATAAGAGTCTTGAATCAGCAACTGAATTATTGAATCTGACACTGACCTGGGGTAACATTCAGACACTTCAAAAACATCTAGATTAAGTGGTCTGAGGTATCAATACCATCTATTAAACAGAAATGATACCCTCTCAAGTTGTTAGCATGAGAGATATGGAGGTCAGGTGATAAGCTGAGTTCTGACCCAAGCCCAACTCACAGTGTGCTCACTGGTTCATAATGAAATTTGTGGATATTTATCCCGTTCCTGATATATAAGTGGAAAAAACACAGTTAGTGATAGAACACCCCTTGTCTTGCTTTTCAAATTTGTGTAGGAAAGCCAAATGAAACTGAACTGAACTTGTCTCCCATTCCAACAAGCTTGAAATCAACAGCAATACTGCATTTCTGGAATTCTTGAAGAGATGTGTATTACTGTCAAAGATATGAAAAATGTAGTAGTTGTGATTCCTAGATATCCCCATTTAATTTGCTTACATGGCTTTAGCACAACAGTGATGGATCATGGCACATAAACATGGACTCCTGTATATTTAACAGGTGGTAGCCTGATTTTGAATTGAAACTGCTATGTCTACATATGATACCCTGACTAAAAAAGCTTATCATAGACATTACCATTGGAGATTTAGGTGTGCATCTATTGGTTTGGAAAATAATAAATAAGTAAATTTTCAATCTCCATTAAGTGTGTGTGTGTCTATGTGTGTGTGTTTATATGGTAAGGACCAAGGACGATAGTTCCACCTTCACGGTTTTATATAAGTATTATATCAACTCTCTTGCTTTCTACATAATACTGTATATAGGGCATTTATGATCTCAATAATCCATAGAAGATACCAGTAATTTGCTATATTGATTACATCAGAGTGCTCATTTAACCCCTTTGGGCCCCCACGGGAGTGGAGGAAGACTGGACAGAGAGGGAGAAGGGGCCATTGAAGGTACAGTATTTACTATGGGATTTAACTCCTCAAAGGCCTCCCAGTAGCTTCAGATCTGCTCAAGAATCCTTCATGTCCTGCTGGTTTGCAGCGAGTGGCTCACAGCTTCAAGGCCTCCTCTGCCAGATGGAGAACTATTTCAAACATCCTGCCTCTATTTTGTACTGTAGCAATGCAGACAGGAGACCTGACCCCATTTTCAGGTTCTAAAGAGAAATTCTAAGTATCTGAAAGACTGAGGAACATGGTGGCTTTTATTTAAGATGTGGAGATAGAGAGCACATACCTGGACTTGGGCCTGCAGCAGCACCAAACTGCACCAAGAGTTCCCTTTATTTTCTCTCGCATCTCTGTTTCTCCTTTTCTCTCTGCTGGATTAGCCACGGGGACTCCAAGTTTTTCATTGTGTGGTCCTGGTACCAAGATTCTCCTGGGAATTATAAAGCTATTCACCTTCTACATCGAGCACTTCTTATTTTTTCCCCAGCAACATAAGTCATCCTTAAGAGGGGTCAGGGTGCTAGCTCTTAAATATATTTTAGTCATCCCTTTGTACATTAAATTCTCTTTCTTGGAGACTGCTCCTGACATGGTGTTCACCGTGCTCTCAGCTGGCCTCCTGAAGTTCCCTGCCTTCCCCACCAGGTACAGTTCAGGAGCTGCCTACCTCAGGGTGATAGGTTATCTTCTAGTTGCTTTATTCCTTTCCGTTTTACATTTAGAGAGTATAATTGGAATACATAAACTTCTCTGTGACCACAGCTTTATTTGCAACCCACAGGTTTTGTTATGGCATATTTTCATTATCATTCAATTAATAAAATTCTAATTCCCATTGCGACTTTATCTTTGACCTACATAATGATCAGAAGTATGTTTTTAATATCCAACTATTTGGTAAAATATTGGTTATACAGGTTTAAATTTCTTGCTTATTCAGAGCCTTGTTTTATAACCAGAATATAGTCAATTTTATAAATGTGCCATGTGCACCTAAAAATTTCTGCATAATATATATATTCCATCATTGTCGGTGCAGTGTTTTATGTAAATTTAGGCCAAAGTTTTTAATGATGGTATTCAGATCTTCTATAATCTGCTGATTTGTTGTTGTGGTTCTATGTTACTGATCTAGGTAATTTAGATTTTTCTATTTCTACTTAGATTTTTGGAATTTCCCTTCATACATTGCATTGAAGTTTAGACTTATAATATATTCCTTGTAAAGTAACAGTGGGTTTTATTATCCTGCCTTATCGCCAGTGATACTTTTTGCTTTCAAATCTATGTTAACATTAAAAAATCTTCTGCAATTTTACTTATTGTTGTTATGACATAATTTTTGAATCCTTTCATTTTCAATCTGACTCTTGTCTCTTGTAGGTGGCACAGAATTAGGTTTTTGGTTTGTTTCAATAATCCTTGTCCTTTAATTTCAGTATTTACAGCTAATGTATTTTCTTATAGACCGTTTACTCCTTGCTTACTATTTGTCCCACCTTGTTATGTTCCTTTTGCTCTTCTTTCTTCCTTTGAGATTTCTTCACATTCCATTTTCCCTTGTATTAGCTTGTTATTTTTACATAAGTAGCAGTTACACATGTACCATGACTTATTAGCTCTTTTACTTCTTCTCAAGCAATGCTGAGATCTTAAATTTCTTTTACTACTTTTTCCTCTTCCTTTTGTTGTAATGCATTCTAATGTTTGATATATTTTATTATTACTCTTTTTTGCTGTTAGATTTTATTTAGGTTTATCCACTTATTTATCCTTTCTGTTATACATAATTCTTTATAAAGTCCTTATTTTCATCTGTGATAATCTTCCTTCTGCCTGCAGGTCTCCCTTTAGAATTTAATTCAGTCAGTTCTGATGAGAACATATTTTCTAAATTTTGTTTGTCTGCAAATTTCCTTATTTCATCTTTCCTTCCAAACAACATTTTCTCTGCCTCTAGAATTCCCAATGCGCAGTTCTTTTCTTTAGCACTTAAAAATGTTATTCCATTATTTTCTAGTATCCAGTCAGTTTCGCTGAGAAGTAAGCTGTAATCTCAATCCTATTGTTCCTTTGAAAGTAATCTTTTTCCTCGGGCTGCTTTTAAGATGTCATGTTTTTCTTTGCTGTTCATGAATTGTACTGTGGTGATCTTAGGTGTGGTTTTCTTTGTATTTGTTCTTGTTGCTTTTTTTTAGTGCTTATTGAATTTAAGGCTCCATATATTCTTTTTAGTTTTAGAGAACTCTCAGCTGTTAATATTGTTTTCATCCCAATCTCTCTCTCCTTTTTTCTTTGGACTCCAGTTTACACATATGATAAAAATGTTTATTGTGGCCCATATGTCTCAAATGCGCTTTTGTGTACTTTTTATTCTTTTCATTTCCCATGCTTTAGTCTTAATATTGTTACTACTCTATCTTCCAGTTCACTTACCTCTCTTTACCTGTGTCCAATCCACTACCGAGTTTTAAATTTCGTATAATTTTTAATTCTATCAGTTCAACTTCAATCAGTTTATAGTTTCTAGTTGTCAAGTTAAATTCTTCACCTTGTCATCTATTTTCTTGAACTTGATAATATTTACCAAAATATGTATGAACTTGAACGTTTAGGTCATCTATGATTCTGATTCTTTTTTGTTTTTTATTCTAATTCTCCTTTTCTTGGTAGTCTTGGTGGTTCTTCAGTGAATACCAGACTTGGGATATGACAAGTTGTAGAGAATCTGAATGACATTACAGTTGTCCTTTGAACAACCTGGGTTTGAACTGCACAGATCCACTTATGCATGGATTTTTTTTTCAATAAGTAATACAGTACTACACGATCTGTGGTTGGTTGAATCCTCAGATTCAGAACCACAGATAAGAAGGGCCGACCATAAAGTTATATGGGGATTTTTGACTGCACAGGGAGTCAGCGTCTCTAACCCCTACATTGTTCCAGGGTCAACTGTATTTTCTTGAGGAGAGAATTTCCTATTCTTAGGTAGGGAGCAGAGGGGAAGATCACCTCAGTCACTGGACCAACTTCATACTCATTTTCCTTCTTTATGAGGTTCAATGTAGATGTTGCATCAACCTTCCTAACACATAGACACACAGACACACACACACACAGACACACACACACACACACATATGTAGAGACTTCCAATGTCCTAATTCATATCATTAGTTTTCCATTGGGCCACAAATCTTTCATAGGTTCTGAACCCCAATTTTGTCTCTTCAGCATTATGAGCCAACTAAGTCTTTGCTTTGACTTCAGTTAGCTTTTGTTTGACTTCTTAGCATCTTGTCTTGTCTACCTATTATACATGGAAAATACTGCAAGGAAACACTGTTGCTGAATCCAGCTCCGTTCTCTGAATCTTTACTCTCTCTGTGATTTTGGTCCTTAAAATTCTAGCTGCCTTGTTATTTCTCAATTCCAACTCTGGTTTCCTTAGTCCTATGACATTGTCCTAAGATCTACTGGCTTTTCTACCTCTTAGGAGTCACATTTGGTTTCTCAGACTTTTGCTCTTCATCAGTAGTTTCTAAATGACTGGGCTAGAAACGCATGTGCAGAATATTGTTCTCACTTCAGTGAGTTTCTTTCTCTATTTTACTTTTCTAGGTCATGGCTACCTCAGTAGCTTTCTAACACTCACAGTCAAATGTTTCGTATGATTTATCTGGCCTTTCTAGTTCTGGGGTAAACATTTTCATACCTTCCAATCCAATTTAAGTAATGTATTGTTTTTACAGTGCATTAGTGGAAATTAAATGGTAAATTCAGTCAGTCATTTCATACATCAAAAAGGAAAATCAGTCAACACAACTGTCTGACTGAAATGAATGAAGAAAACAATTCAAGGTAAACAACTGTCCCAGTAGACTTGTATAAATACAGTAGTGGTGTCATGTGCAGAATCAATCTTTCCTCACCCTTAACTGCAGAACACTCTGCCAGCCAATTCAGTCACTCAAATGATACTGAATTATAATATTCCAGTTTCATTTACTCTCAGTTACTGGTGACTGCCCTTCCTTCTCCTTCATCTGCCCACCAGTGGAGAATGTCAGAGCAGGAGAATAGTAATATTGGCGTATCGTAATGCACTGTCTTGAATTCTACAGCTTCAAAATTCTTAGGCTAACTCAATGATCTTAAAGAGCCTGGTGCAGAAAGGATATGTGAATTAAATCCCAGACCACTGGCTGACCCTTCCAGCACTAACATCCCTTATTCCTGGTTCTAATATATCACAGAATACTCAAGAGGAAAGTTTTGAGTGGTCAGCAGAAATATGGCTCCAAAGCAGGCACATGGAAAAGAAATGTTGTCATCTGTGAACCACTTTAAAGTTGACTTGTCTTTTACTCATAAACCAGATTCAGTGTGAATTCTGTTCTGCTAAATGTTAGAGAATCTGTTGGAGGAGTGTGGGCAATTCTTTTGAATTTTTTACTATCTAACTTTTTGGTTTTTTAACATCTTTATTGGAGTATAATTGCTTTACAGTGCTGTGTTAGTTTCTGCTTATAACAAAGTGAATCAGCTATACATATACATATATCCCCATATCTCTTCCCTCTTGCGTCTCCCTCCCTCCCACCCTCCCTACCCCACCCCTCTAGGTGGTCACAGAGCATGGAGCTGATCTCCCTGTGCTATGTGGCTGCTTCCCACTAGTATCTATTTTACATTTGGTAGTGTATATATGTCCAAGCCACTCTGTCACTTCATCCCAGCTTACCCTTCCCCCTCCCCGTGTCCTCAAGTCCGTTCTCTATGTCTGCGTCTTTATTCCTGTCCTGCCCCTAGGTTCTTCAGAACAATTTTTTTTTTTTAGATTCCATATATCTGCGATAGCATATGGTATTTGTTTTTCTCTTTCTGACTTATTTCACTCTGTATGACAGTCTCTAGGCCCATCCACCTCACTGCAAATAACTCAATTTCATTTCTTTTTATGGCTGAGTAATATTCCATTGTATATATGTGCCACATCTTCTTCATCATTCATCTGTCGATGGACACTTAGGTTGCTTCCATGTCCTGGCGATTGTAAATAGTGCTGCAGTGAACATGGTGGTACATGTCTCTTTTCGAATTATGGTTTTTTTAGGGTATATGCCCAGTAGCGGGATTGCTGGGTCGTATGGTAGTTTTATTTTTAGTTTTTTAGGGAACCTCCATACTGTACTCCATAGTGGCTGTATCAATGTACATTCCCACCAACAGTGCAAGAGGGTTCCCTTTTCTCCACACCCTCTCCAGCATTTATTGTTTGTAGATTTTTTAATGATGGCCATTCTGACTGGTCACACAAAAAACTTTGGCATGGTGTTCATCATCTAGCTAATCCTAACATGCAGACATTTATGAGAGTAAAGTCAGGTCTTTGCCAGAGTAGGTTGCGTATTTGGGCAACTGGGTCAAATCAAGAAGGGCAAATGTAGGCTGCCAGAGTAAATAAGGAGAGGAAAAACAAAAAGAGCGAGACATATCATTCATCAGTGATTTCCCCCCCAATATTCTTAGCCTCCACCTATCTCCATCTTACTGGTAACACAGGAAATAGACTGAAGAATCAGGTAAAAGGTCTCTACAGAAACTGAGGTAATATAGAAAATAAAAAAATAAAACATGAAATTGTAAATTTTCTTCCTAGGGATAATTGAGATGATACTTCAATAATAACATAAGATCAGGTGAAGTCTAAAGAAATTTTAGAAAACCCGGATAAAGTAAGAAAACATCTCTTCGCCAGCATCCGAATGTTAGACACACACCGAGACATGTGGGCCAAGTTCTGGAGAGAAGGGAAACACAGACGCAAGCTTGACATTTGGTGCAGCTTTTCTCCTTGGGGCATTTGCTGATTCAACTCATACAGCCTAGGAGCTGAAAAGCCAAGGAGTTCAAAAGACTCTAACCACAGAAGCCAAACGGCAAGAGCTCAAGCTAAAGGCAACAACTAATGGAATGACAAGCTACACGTATCCTTAGTCTCACAGGGCTGGGGGAATCATTACATTTAAAGCCTAACAAATACAAGGGTAGTTGGGAATAGGGAGAATCTAAACGTTCACATGGTAATCCCAAAGGGCAACACCCGTAGAGGAAGGACAAGACAGAAATAGAGCAACCTTCACACAGAGTGAAAAACGGCTTTGAATGAGCTCAAAATGAGAATGGACTAAGATTTCCAGTCCCTATAGTAACTGTCTGCCATGGGCAAAAGGAAATCTTTTCAAGAGAACGATAACAACATCCTGAATGTGGAGGTATCTTTATAGTTTCCTAAAATAAGTTAAGCCCAATTTTAATATAAAAATAATTGGACATACCAGGAAAAAGACTAAATGATCAAAAGATAAAAAAAAAAAAAAAAGAAAGAAAGAAGGAAAAAAGAAAATATAAATAGACACAGGAGGACAAGAGTGAGTAGGCCTTGGTTAAAAAACAAAACAACTATGATTAAACAAAGAAAATAGACACATGGCAAATAAGCATATGAAAAGATGCTACACATTCCATGTCATCAGGGAATTTTAAATTAGAACAATAATGAGATACCACTACACACCTATTCAAATGTCTAAAATCCAAATACTGAAATACCAAAGTTGTTGACGATGCAGAACAACTGGAACTCTCATTTGTTGCTAAGAGGATACTTGGCAATTTCTTACAAAACTAAACATACTTTTACCATACAGTGATCTAGTAATCATGCTATTTGGTATTTACCCATAGGAACTGAAAAGTTACATCCACATAAAAACCTGCACGTGGATGTTTATAACAGCTTCTTTCATAATTGCCAAAACTTGAAATCAACCAAGATGTTTTTCAATAGGTCAATGGATAAACGAACTATGGTATATCGGTACAAAGGAATAGCGTTCAGCAATAAAGAGAAAAGGCTATGTAGCCATGAAAAGACATGGAAGAAGCTTAAATGCATATTGCTAAGTGAAAAAAAAGCCAATCTGCAAAGGCTACATGCATATTATATGATTGCAGCTATATGAAATTTAGGAAAAGGCAAAAGTGTGGAGACAGTCAAAAGATCAGTGGTTGCCAGAGGTTGTGGGGAGGGAGAAAAGGATGGGTGAAGCCCGGAATTTTAAAGGCAGAGAAACTCCTGTGTATGGTTCTGTAATGGTGGATACAGGCTATTGCACATTTGTCAAAAATCATATAATGTACAAAACAAAGAGTGAAGTCTAAAGTAAACCATGAACATTAGTTAGTAATAATGTGTCAATATTGGTTCATTAACTATAACAAATGTATTACGCTAATGTAAGATATTAATAATAGGGGAAACTGGGTAGAGGTAAGGAGGTATGAGAACTCTGTCCTTTCTGCTTAATTCTTCTGTAAACCAGAAACGGCTCCGAAATAGTCTGTTAATTTAAAAAACAAATCTAGACCTGCATACAAAACTTGCATGTAAATCCAACCACAGCAGCATTATTCATAAGAGCCCCAAAGTGGAAATACCCCAAATGGCCATTTACTGTGAATGGATAGATGAAACACAGTAATATCTACACCATGGAATATTATTCAGCCATAAAAAGAAATCAAGTACTGATGCATGCTACAACATGGATGAACCTTGAAAACATGCTAAGTAATTGTATGATTCCATTTGTATGCAATGTCCAGTCTAGACAAATCTGTAGAGACAAAGTATATTAGTGGCTGCCTAGGGTTTGGAGAAATGGGGGAGTGAGTGACCTATAATAGATTCTGTTTCTTTTGTGGGTGTGGATGAAAGTTCTAAAATTGATTGTGGTGGTAGATGCATAACACATTAAATTGTACACTTTAAATAATATGGAAAGTAAATTATATCTCAATGAAACTATTATTTAAAATTATGATTAATGTATTAAAAAAAGGACATGTACAATTTAAGCAAAAATTGTCTGTGAAATGCAACCAAAAGAAACTTCTAGAATTAAAAATGCTGAAATTAAGCACTCAGAAGATCGGTTGAACAGTACTTTAGTCAAACAAAAGAAAGGATTACAAATGTCAATTAAAAAATAACTACACTAAAATGTGGAGGGAAAATGATAGAAAACAGAGAAATAAGTACTTAAGACATATAGAGTATATATAAAACACTGTGTCTAGCCAGCCCCAAGTCACACAGCCTAGGGAGGAGACACACAGCCTACCTGAATCACAAGGACTTCTCCAAAGGAAAAATGAGGTTCTGATGCCAGAAGTGGATGGAATGAATTGCAAAGAAAAAGAACAATGGTAAAGTTTAATCTAGATATACATCAGTAAATACATAGGTTCCCTGGGGTTGTGATCTGGTTCAAACACTAAAAAAAAAAAAGATAAGACTCATAGTAGAGGCTGCTAGATTCTGCTGAGGAAAATGTCCAGGGAGGGAAGAGTTGATTTATTTCATTACTTTTTTAGAGTCCACATATAAGTGACATCATGCACTATTTGTCTTTGTCTTATTTCACTTAGCATAGTGTCCTCCAGTTTTATCCATGTTGACTTAAATGATAGGATTTTCTTTTTTAAGGTTGAATAATATTCCATTGTGTATATATATACCATATTTCCTTTATCCATTAATCTACTATGGACACTTGTGTTGTTTCCATACCTTGGCTCTTGTGAATAATGCTACAATGAACATGGGAGTACAGATATCTCTTCTAATAATGATGATGTTTCCTTTGGATATATACTCAGAAGTGGGAGTGAGGAAGAACTTATGACACAAATCGACCATGTGTAAAAGATGTTGTAGGAATGAAAAAGTCTGAACACCTAAGAAGAGTGTGGAGTATTTGGAAAGGTCATTGTTCAAGGTCATACATAGTTTAAAATTATGACATTTCAGTGAGCCTGTGTGCATGAAGGCTTGCTTATATTTTGGGATTTGAATATAGTGCAAAGAAGTGTTGCTAAATTTTCGATCAACATCAAAAACAGGGTGGAAATGTTTTTTCTTTTATTATGAAACTGCAGGAAAGGCAAGCCTAGAATTCTAGGCCCACTAGAATCTTCCCTGATGATAGTGCTAATTTAGGAGAAGGAGGATCCAAGGCCATAGAACAATTTTGAAAGCAAAATAAGACTGCTGAGTCTTCACCCAGTGTATGAGATTAAGTTTTAATGGCATATGATGAAGTGGCCATGACACAGCTGGCAGAGCTTGTTGAGTTGTTGAAAATGGCTCTTGAAGCTACAGGAAATGAACAGTAGACATAGAAAAAGAACAAGGTAAATCCCAAAGAGTGGAAGGACAAAATTAATCAAGAGAAAAGTCAAAAATAGAGAAGAAAAGCAGTAAACTTGACAAATAAAACAAAAAGCTTGCTCTTTAGAAAGACCAATAAAATAAGCAATATTTGGCAAATATGATAGTGATGGGACTAGCTATAAAACAGAGGGGTTTTTTTTAATTACAAAAGAATACAATGGTAGCTTTATACCAACACATTTGAAAATCTGGACAAAATGGCTGATTATTGATTAGTTATGTGCAGCCATTATTTACTCCTGTTTTGAGTAGAGAATACAAGTAGCTTTATGAAAATAGAAAATATAATCAAAGATATACACCTTAGAAAGACATCAGTTATTTTCCAATGTATTAAAAAATTAGAAGAGTCCTAATACAAAAATCAGATATGGAAAATTTACCCAAAAGTAACTAGAAGCACATTTCTTTTAAGATCTTAAGTTCTACCTCATATTAGCAAATAGATTCCAGCAACGTATTTTTAAAAAGTCATTATGATCAAGAGGGATTTATCACCATAAAGCAGATTTTTTCCCTAATTGGGATTCGGGCAGATGAGCTATGGGACTTTGCAAATCTCCAAAAATAATGACAAGAATAGTGACAGAAAAATAGGAGGCTGCAAGCAAAAACATTCAGGAAATGAGGAGAAATGAATGAGATTTAATAGATGATTATGACAGCCAGGATAGTACAGTTTGTTGGCACATACTTCATACAAGCTGAGGCTTTGGTTTTTTTGTTGTTGTTTTGTTTTTGTTTTTTTTTAATTAGGAGAAATGTCTTAGAAGCAGCACTGTGGGGGGGAAGAGAATGACAATCTAGTCTCTAAGCTCTACAACAGAGAGTTGTCCTTCTCTGAGGAGACAGTAAGGAAAGCTGCGTCATCAGGGGAAGTCAGTTTTTTTTTTTTTTTTTTGCGGTACGCGGGCCTCTCACTGTTGTGGCCTCTTCCGTTGCGGAGCACAGGCTCCGGATGCGCAGGCTCAGCGGCCATGGCTCACGGGCCCAGCCGCTCTGCGGCATGTGGGATCTTCCCGGACCAGGGCACGAACCCGCGTCCCCTGCATCGGCAGGCGGACTCTCAATCACTGCGCCACCAGGGAAGGCCGGAAATCAGATTTTTATTCAAGTCAGAAGATAAAGGAAACATTAAAGGAAAATACTGAAGATTGGGAATTTTGGTAATGATAGACTATATATTCTAAAGGATACACAGAAACTATTTGGGGAGTGAGGGATTGGAAAGAGACGGGAGATTAGATCAGATCAAGAGATGTAAGAGGTTATGGGGATAAAAATTAGTATTAAATATCTTGAATGCTTGGACTTTTGGTAGTTACAGAGTAAAATGGGAATAAAAGCATGATGAGATTAATCCTGCTGGTCTTCTGGGGGAAGGTAAGTGGTGAAAACAGAGATATGGAGACACGCTGGCTGCACTGGTGGGGAGTACTGGTTATACACCATACTGGTGGGCTTTCAAAATGCTAAATGGAGGTGGGGTTCTGGCTAGGGAAGGGGAAGTCTATATCGACTTGGACAACAGAATTTCGGGGGGTGGCGATTTATTAAATCCAAGAGAGTAAAATATATCAAAAACAGTGGAGGTCGGGAATCAGACAATGTGACGAAGTTGGGGAGAGAGGAGGAATTGTTCGGGGGTGGGCTGTCCCTGAGTCATTACCTGGTGGTGAGCACTCCTTAAAAGACAGAGCTGGGGAGTAGAGGTTTACCTAATGCAGCGCTGGAATTAATTAGTTGAGGTAAAAAATGTTTAGGAACATAGGAGTCTATCACTCACAAGTGTGGAAAAAAATTTCATCTCCCAGTAGAGACACTGCATTTTACACTTGCCATAAGGAAGATGAGTGTTGATGGGGGTCTGTATGATCCTGGGCTGATGATCCATAACACATATAGTCATAAAGATAAATGGGTTCTAAGTGGATCTGGTGATAGATTCTATTCACACTTTTGGTACTTCTTATTAAAATGACTACAAACTCACATCAGGGATATATGTTCTTTGCAATTAAAGATGAAAACCAGGCCCCTTAATGAGCCCGTATAGGGTAATACATTGTCTAGTATTAGCATCATGCTATTGCCACTTTTCAGGAAGCACTGTTCGCTAGAGTCTTTTTGTAATTTTACAGATAATCATGAAGTGTAATTAATCATGGGAAAGCATTTACAGGAAAACTTCATTTATTTGGCATGATTGGGAAATAAATGTTCCTACCTTATTATTTTAGATAACTCAAACATCCCCCTGGAGAATCCAAAATTTAAAGAAAAAAATCTGTTTTCAATGAACTTCTTTTACAATTTGTTGTTTCTTTAAATACGGTAAAAGAACATAATTTAATCCTTTCTTGACTACTTAGACTAAGCAGGCTAGAGTCATATCTGAAAGCTAGGTAGCCAAGGCCAAGATATTTAACTTCTCTCAACTTTCCTTTTCTCTTCTATAAAGTCAATACCAATTTTATAGGGTCATTATGGGAATTTAATGCAAAGAGAGCTTAGCTCCATTTCTGTCACACAGAACACAATCAAGGGTACCTATGATTATCAGTAGCCTCATCAGATCAGCACCTTAATTAGTAACATCAAAATCTGCCTCCACTCCAATCAAATGATGGCATCAGATCATATGACCCTCGACAAAATGACCCTAGACTACTGAGGTTTTGAATTCCAGTTCCATGTTTTTCAGTATCTTCACTCTTTGCTGCAGTGTGTGTGCCTATACACAACTGCATTAATTTTTCTCTTCAACCACTGGATTTTCTGTTTCTAATATATTCTGGTATAACAAACTTGATACCTGAATTTACTAGGACTGTGTAGACTAAGTATAAAATTAATTTTGAATGAGAGCCAGAGGGCCTCTGTCATAAGCAAAGTCATGGATATTAGTGTATGAAATTGGTGACATCCACGTTGGTTATTGAGAAACATTTCTTGAATTCATCTCAACTTTTCAAATATTTGTCAGGCATCTGTTATATAAAGTCTAGATCACTGTCATAGCCTTTTATTTCATGATCAAATGCATTAGAGCACTTAATATGTTCAAGATGTGCTGCTGTACTAGGTATTAGGAATGCAAAAGTGATGAGCTAGGCCCTACTTTTAATTAGGGAGGCTGACCAGAATCTTCGCCATTGTAATATCTTAAGATTGGTACGGAGGATCAGGCTTAAGTTATTTTACCTAGACCTGAGTTTTCTAGGGGAAATGATATTTAACTTGGTTAAGTAAGAGTCAGACAAATAAGTGAAGAGAAAGGCAGGGACATTGGAAGTGTAAACGTCCAGAGGTAATAAAGAACTTGGAAAAGTTGATGACCTGAATAAAGCTCACTGTAGACGAAACATAAAATGGAACCGGAGGATAATACTGAGTTGTAACGCTGAGTACGTACATTAAGCAGGGACAAGGATATGCAGACTGTGTAAACCATGGTAAAGATTTTGGGCTTTTTTCCAAGGATTATGAAGGGCTGTTTAAAGGTTTAATCTGTGAAGTGATATACTCAGGCTTATGCTGAGTATATCATGTTTCAAAGGTCATTTTATGTTAACCACAGATAATGGATGGAGAGTACAAGTCAAGGGATGGGGGACGGTGAGCATGCTGCCCAGTGGTCCGGGGTGGGGGGGAGACTGCAGTGATCCACACTAGAGCGTGGGCAGTACAAATGGTAGGGATTTTCACGAGGGAAAAACAGTAGGACTTGAAGACCAATAGAATAAAGGGAATGAAAGAGAGGTAGGTGTCAAGGCTGACTTTGTGTTGCCCAACTTCACAGATGGTGGTACAATTTACTGAACAAAGGAATACTGACAAGGGACCACACTTGAAAAAGAAGGTCGAGAACTGAGACTCAAAAGTTGGCAAATTTGAGGTACCTTTGAAGTATATACTTATCCCCTGGGAAGGGACCAAAAGGTGCCCATTACTGTGTGTATTCCAACCTCTTACGCTGTTCCATCAGTCAAAAGTCCTGATAGTATGTCCCAGCAAGGCCACTTCTAAATTTTTACCAAGAGGAAATGAAAGTATATCATCCACACAAAGACTTGTAGACAAATATCCCTAACAGATTTAGTTATAAAAGACAAGACTGGAAACAACCCAAATGCCCATCAGGGAGTGCAAAGTTAAACTGTGGTATATCCTTGTAGTGGAACACTATCCAGCCATAAATAAGTAAGTGAATAAATGGAGTAAGCTATTGATACGTTCAACGACATGAATGAATCTCAAAATCATTATGCTGAGTAAAATAACCCAGACCAAGAAAAAAAAAAGCATAATGCCATTTTTATAAAATTCTAGAAAATGTAAACTAATATATAGTGAGTAAAGCATAGAGAGAAGAAAGAATTGCAAAGCTGCACAAGAAAACACTGGGAATTATAACATATTTGGTATTTTGATTGGGATGATGGGTTTGTGGGTCTACGCATATATTAAAACTCACAGTATTTAGTATACTTTAAATATGAACAATGTATTGTGTGTAAATTGTACCTCAATAAAGTTATTAAAAAGTCAACCCCCTGATCACCTGCTTCCAACCAGGTGAGCTCTCATTCCCTGTTCTATGTCCCATCATAACAACCTGTTTGATAATTAGCAGCATACCTGTTTGCTCCTTCTCTCCCTGTGGATTTCCAGCTGGGCGCCAAAAGAGATTAAGCCCCTTTTGTTCCATGTGTCTCTTACAAACCTAACACAGTGAATGAAAGGATGAAGCATTGGTAGTCTCACTCATGCTGGTAAATATCTGAGAATGAACACCTTTTCCTATCAAATCAGGTCCTATGAGGACAGGGCAATAGGGGATGGATCAATGGTGGATACTAGGAAAGGTGTCTGCTTACGGTGCTCTCACATGCAAGTGAGGGACAGGAGGGTAAACAGGAGAGGGAGTGAGATAGTTAGGAAACAATGCTTTAACTTGAGACACATGTAGAAACCAGTAAAAGAAAAATCTACGTGGAGGTGGAACACAATATAAAAACTATCCCATTTAATTTATGCTACCTATGAGACACCAAAGAACAATGCTTACATTTCAGGAATGGTGTTGGAAGTGCAAATCGAGAGGGAGATTTTGTGCATATGTTAGATGCAGCCGTCAGGGAACACCCATTCTGGAATGAAGCGATGTCACGTCACTTTGGGGTTTCACTGTCATTCAGCTTCACTCTGAGCTCACTGCCCTCAGGAAGCTAGCAGGTTAGACGCTTTAACTGAGAAGGGAAAGCTTTGAGTCCTGGGAGATATTCCTGTAGCTGAGAGTTTAATTTTAACTAAATGGAAACGGCTCATGAAATAAAAGCAAGATTGAGCCTTTATGGAACATTTTAGGATTGTACACGGCGGCAGTCCCAAGATGAAAAACCAGGGTCCAAAGGTAAACTTAAAAAGATGCCTGTAGGGTCACTTAAAGCATCTGAAATGACCTACCATGGAAAATAAAATCCTAATGGGCAAATCCTTGTGCTTTATCTATACATACAAATGGAAAGTTAGATAGTTATCTAGCTGTTTTTAGATATTCAGTTTTATGCAAACGATGTTATTTTTAACGGCATTTTTGTAAGGCCCTCATTGCATACCATTTTAATTAAATTTTTATTTATTTAGCCACTGTGTTCACTGCCACGGAGCTGTAAATTATAATTTAAGATATAATTATTTCCTGATTTCAAGGATTAGCCTCTCTCTGCGCTACTTAAATAATACTTAAATAATATGATAGAAATTCTGTGATTCAACACTCAACTGAAAGATAAGAACAGTGTTTCAAGGGGGTTGGAAGAAGAGAGATCTATGTAAGCAATATGGAACAAGTAACTTTGCAAAGAAGAGATGGGCTTTGAGGCTACTCTTGAAGGATTCTTGAACTGGGGAAGTGATATAAGATAGAGAAGGGCATCCACATAGGAGAACAGGAGGAGTACAAGAGAGATACCACAGAAAGCTCTCAGGTTTCCCTCCTTGTTAAAAAAAAAAAAAAATCTTATGGTGTCTGAGTTTGTTCAAAGTCTAAGAAAAATATTAGCATAGGCAGGGCTTCTCTATAATGGTGTAATGATCCAACCTGAAATAGAAACCACCTCAGGACAGAGGGAGGGTAAAAAGGCATCAATTTCTCATTGTCTCCCATCAACACCCACTGTACTACACATAGTTCATAGATTAAAATCTTTTTTGACTGTGGACCTCAGATTGGACTGCCTGCGAATATGGTGTTCCACAGCACAGGCTAGTTTTATCTGTTTCTGGATTTTAATGCTTATTTTAAACTTCTGTAGTGAGAGATACTCTAGCAGGGTACTAAATATCAAAATGGAATTTGTCTTTACTAATGGCTTTAAAGTTAATCTGGGTTAGGGATTATAAAATTATAGATATTAGTATTTCCCTACTGTGTGATGAAAGCAACCCATGCTATACCATGCATTTAAGAAATGTCACCACACAAATCCCAAGATGGTCTTCCTCCACAAGTCCAATGGCCAAATCCTTCAGGAACAGAATGCCATCCTCTTCTTAAATAATAATGTTAGATATAGTATTATTTTTAGAGTTGCTTGAGGGTTTGTTTTCTTGGTTTTTTTTTTTTTTTGCGTTACGTGGGCCTCTCACTGTCGTGGCCTCTCCCATTGCGGAGCACAGGCTCCGGACGCACAGGCTCAGCGGCCATGGCTCACGGGCCCAGCCGCTCCACGGCATGTGGGATCTTCCCGGACCGGGGCACGAACCCATTGTGGGACTCGAGGGACATTGTTCCAGCTAATGATTAAGAACTCTCCAGACAATAGGGGCTTCTTAGACAATGGGTGAATTTCCAGGATGTCCGGCCCCCTTCCGAGAAGGAGGGAGATAACAAAATGTAAAAAAGGTGTCTGTCAAAGACCAATCAGGCAGCTGGGGAGAAGGAGGGAGATAACAAAATGTAAAAAAGGTGTCTGTCAAAGACCAATCAGGCAGCTGGGGAGAAGGAGGGAGATAACAAAATGTAAAAAAGGTGTCTGTCAAAGACCAATCAGGCAGCTGGGGACAAGTTCCCTCTCTGGTCCGAGCCTAAGCCGGGACCAATCAGCAGGAGAACACAACCAAATCTATAATTTACATACGGGGAAGTGGGAACCTATAAAACTGACATATTCGCGCCCAAAAGGGTTCCTTCTTCGACCTCCTGCGTGAGGACCAAGGAACCCCGGTGCACCGGCCTTCAATAAACCTCTTGCGTTTTGCATCGACTTCCGACTCTTGTTGTTTCCTGGGCGAGTCGAAACTCCTAGGAGACCGCGCAGGTCTAACACCATGTCCCCTGCATCGGCAGGCGGACTCTCAACCACTGCGCCACCAGGGAAACCCTGTTTTTTTTTTTTTGATGTTAACTATAACAGGCCAAGTAGGAGGCATAACCAATATGAGAGGCAGATCAACTTGCCTAGGGCCACAGATACCGCAAATAAAAGAAAATAATTTTAACACATATTTAATATTTTACAGGTTCTAGGCAATATTCTATGAACTTTCACATACGTTAAAATCACCATAACAACTGTGTGAAGAGAATATTATTAGCCCAATTTTATGGATGAGGAGACCGAGGCTCAGTAAGATTAAAAGCAACAGAACACAGATATAAACTCAGGTCATCTGACCCCAATCCCAATATTCTGTGTAATCATCATGATTAAAGTAACATGTATTAGGTACTTGCTCTATGCCATCTTTTCTGCTAAGTGTTTTATATAAATCATCTCATTCCCAGCATAATGTCCCTAGAAAGGAATATCACTGGCTAACATTCACAGATTCAGAAACAGGTTGATCAAGGTCACACAGCTGATAAGTAACCCAGCTAGAACTTGAAATCTGAGTTTAGAACTAACACTCTTTATTAATATATTTTGCTGCCTCTTAAAGGATAGTGCAATCCTAAAAGTGAATTCAGTTACAGGTATTAGGACCTTATTCAGGCAATATCTATGTGATAAAGTGAGGGAGAAAATCCATTCTCTTGGGGAATCAGACAGCAAGCACACATTGAAATCTCATTAGAAATTAGTTACAGGAAATAATACGTTTAAATGTTTCAGTATATCATCCTCCTCCACAAAAAGGACACTTCCATTTTCGCTTAATATCCTATCCTTAATTAGCAATGACAAGAGCCTCAATTATGGATTGCTTTCTATATGTGCCTAAAGCCAAGCTTAGCAATTTATATAAAATATCTCATTTAATCCTCACAACCAGACTATTAAGTCTATGATTTCTTCCTGTGAATCAAGGGAACAGTATACAAAGCTCAAAGAACTCGAACAGGTACTAACCTACCTAGTTAAGGGAAGCAGAGCAATTCTGGCCCACACACACCTTGGAAGCTAATCATCTCTGCCTTTCACATGGAAGCCACAGTTGTGAGATTATTCAGCAGTCACCTGGTGAGATGTAAAGCATTTTATCTGATACGACTGTGGGAAATGTGCTATAAAAATAAACCCAGTGTGCCTTGCTTGTTGTGCCGAAGAAACCTCCCTGGACAGTGTGAGTGGATAAAATATTGAAGAAATATTGCTGCCCATGATTAGAGTTAGAGGGATGGAAAAAAATATATATATTTTTTTGAAGCATATATTTGAGAAGGGGATAAACAGCCACAGACTTCCTTACTTTTGTCCAGAGAATGTGAGCAATTCAGCAAAGAGCTCCTAGCCTTTGTCTGTGTAAAACTATTGCTAGATGTTAACTTGCCAGGGCTGCAGGACCCAGCACCTCCTGCATGTATACCCTGTCAATGGAATGTGAGCAAAGGTAATGAATGTCACTTCTGGGATGGAGTGATTAAGAGCAGAGCCTCTACACCCTTTTCTCCTCTGTCTTCCAACTACATTCCAAAGGCTTTGAGGCCCTAGGAAATAGAGTCAGGACACAGAAGAAGCCTGGGCTCCTAATTCACTTCATGGAGAAAAGATCTCAGCAAATAAAAAATATCATGTTGGATTATATCAAAAATATCATGTTGGATTAAAGCACAAACTCTATTAGATAGATTTCCATCTTGGGCAGGTGAATACTCAAATACATAATAAGACTAAATAAAATATTTTTCTCCTGATATTCTGTTCATAAGACTATAATGATACTTGTCCAACTGTACAATAATTATGTGTTAACCTCTATGACTCCCCTCAAGACTGGGAGACCCTCCAAGGTAATGATAATGACTTTTTCACCTTTCCAGCTCAGCACCTAGATCAATACCAGGTATAGTATCCACAGTAACAAATATTTTGTGAATATATGAATGATGTGTAAATAGATGAATACAAGTATGAATAAATGAGTGAAGAGACTGGAGTATACAGAGAATAAAACAATTATTTTCATAACAAGACCACACAAATTACTTTCCATTTGACTTTAGAATGCATTTTGGAACTTATATTTAAATGTGGGTGTGTCCAAATCAATTCAAAATCATTCAAATAATAGAATTAAGTCAAACCATGAGAGGTTAAAAAAAAGAAAAGAAAAAAGCTTGTCTCTTTTGTTCTTCATCCTCAATTTCTCTCCCTAAACCTTTCTGGCTTAGGCAAAGCACCAACCTAACTTGAATTGTCCTTTTTCATTCAAAGTGTGTTACCTTCCTGCTGAGTGTCTTAAGTAAAAGATAAAGAATAAATATGTTCTCAGCTCCTGTGAGGCTGCAGGTTTAGTCTAGGTAAAGAAAGGGTAAAATAGAGAAGTTTGCCATTTTTTATATGACTTTCAAAGTTCTTCAAGGCTGTTTTAAGTCACATACCTGAATCAGAGGGTACCAAGCAGTCTGCTTAGGTATACAGTTCTGAATCTAATGTTTGTAAGTGGGACATGAGATAATGATCCCCTCAACCCTTGGGGCTGCCTGGTACAGCCTGGGTTACCCAGAACCCTGCAACTATTCACATTCAGCCACAAATAGCCTCTCTAGGGTCTCCCAGGAAGGTTACCCGAGAGAGAGAGAGAGTCAGACAAAAGGTCAAAAGTGGTCTCGGATGGCAGACACAGTGAGAAACGCCACACCCGTGGGTCCATCAAAGTTCTCTCGCCATTCAACCAGTGGGCATCAGCTTGTGCAACAGCCAGCGGCGAGTATGCCAGTGCTGATGGTGAACAAGAGATTGCTAGGATTGCTACAAGAACTAATGATCCAGAGCAAAGATACAGCAGGTCGGGGCGGGAGTCCCAGGAGACCTTGTCAGCGTGGGTTTAGGTGGTTACCCGCCCATCTCTGTCTTCATGTAAAGATGATATGACCGCCTAGTGGATGTGAAGGCTCTACCACAGTCTGTGCCTTCTACCATCATTATTGGGACATACCTTACAAAAGCAACCACCAACTTGGAACGAAATCAGTCTCATACACATCATCAGATGATACTGCAATGAGTTTTTGTGTGCCAAAGAAAGAAGAAACTAGATTCTTTGAAAAACACTGGCTTGAAAATTTTTGATCGTAAAAATGATTAAAATTTTCTTGTCTAATGTGACGATCAAAAATAGAGAGATGTTATTAAAACATTGATTAGAATTACAGTCACAACTTCAAGAGTAAGACCTGGTAAACAAAACAAAACAAACAAAAAAAACAAAAAACACTTATGTTTGTGGAAGCAACTACAAGTTTCTCAGTAAAAATCCTGAAAAGCATTACTTGAAAATTATGTAAATTAAGTATTTGATATCTTTCCCAATACTTTATACTTCATTATGGCTTGTTATTTTAAATTTTTACTTATATTAGTTGTTTTACTTTATCATTGTTTAATATAAAGGCTATACAATTTTTACCAAGCTCCATTTAGATCCCCTCTAGTTTATTCTAGTATAGCATACAAGTATCATTTAATAAGTGTGCCATGAAGTGAAAACAGTAAGCAGTAGTACCTACCTATATAAGCAGCATATTAATATTCACAACTAGACAATGTGTTCTAGAGTCGAAGGGGGCAGAACCCAGAAGATACCCTTAGCCTACTGATTAGGTAAATATTCAATTTAAGATGATATATTCCCTAGACCACACAAAAAATAGATACCAGTGTAATAATAAGATTTGAGGTCTGTAATTTTATCTAGCAATGTAGCCCTTAAGGCAGCAATCGCTGGTGTTTCATGAATTAATTGCCTACCCTGGAGCTTTTCAACATAGAATACAAATTAATCCCACACACCTTACTATTATAAAATTTACTTACATTTTTCATGACACATGCAGAATCTAAAGATTTATAAATATGGAGTAGATAATGCTTTCCATTTAAATTTGGCATCAAGCTATCGCTCTGAGCCCAAAATAACAATGCAGACAACGCTGGTTTAAAAAAAATCCCAGATTTACTTAATTTTGGCTGTTTGTTCCTTTGCCTAAGTGTTTGGCTTTTTCTTTTTTTTTTAATCTTACTCTCTAAAGCCAAGCCGAAGTTCTTTCTTCGAAGAATCAGATTTTTTGACTGATGGTGAAGCAGATGGACCACAAAATTAGGAGGTAGGACAACTGGATATTTCTGATTACAACTCTTTTACAGATTTGTTTGCTTGAGCATGGTTTTTTGCTTCTTATTTGAGCTAGAGTTTCCTCATCACTAGAATGAAGGTTTTCATTAAATATTTCTGAGTGTTCTTTTGAGCATCATGTGAATTTGTGATCCTGTCTAACTTGTTGCAGAAAAAATTTAAATGTATATAATCTCAGAAGTATTTATACTGGTTATAAATTCAAAGAAAGTAGGGATTTTAAACGCTGAATTATCCTGATTTTATGCCATGCTGCCACTAATAAACAAACAGCAAGTTCCCTGATAGTGATTCTCTATTATGGGATATTGATATATTTTGGGATTTGGAGGTTGGATTGACCTCCCCCTGTTTACAAGACACAACTTTCTGATTTGCCACCTGCTATGTCTCCTATTCATCTTTTTGTAAGACTTTTTAAACATTAAGCAAAACCCTCATGGTACAGAATTTCCCACAAGTGGCCCACATTTGAACAGTTAGGATTCAACTGAGACTTGAAGATGGGCCACACGCAGCACACCCTGCTGACATGTTCCTCTACCCACGTCCCTCCTTTTCTCACTGCCTGGTAATTGAAGTGTATTTTTGTCAGTGGTGTCAAAGCCTGTCTCCTAGGCTGTCTGATTATTTTTAAATCCCCGACAAGTCCACCACAGTGATCCAGCTCCTTGCACTTTATAGGTGCTCAAGATCTATTGGCCAAGCCAACACGTCTCTCTCAGTTTCTCTAGACTTGCAGGTCCTTAACTGCAGACCCTAGGGTGACTGGGAGACACAGCAGCTGGCCTGGAAGAAACTGTGCATAAACCACAGATTTTTACTTATGCAGCTTTGTGCATTCATTCTGGATAAGCACATGATAGAATGTCATATGTGTGAACTTTATTTTTCAGGTGTAGTGATGGTGGGAAAGAGGCTGGTAATAGCTATTGTAGACCACACTGCATTACAAAAAATCTGATAAATCCAAGCAATTCAATTCAAAATGGTCAATTAAGGGGAAAAATGCAGTCATTTAACTTGATAATTCTACATGATACATTAAGTCTCTCACAGACTCCACCACAATGAAAGCGAAAAGAGTTGAACGAAGGTAGAGGAAGATTTTCTTTAAGGTCCACTACTTGATTTCTTTTAGCTCCTAAATATGTGGGAAGCAGTAAAGCATGGTGTTCAGGCCATTGTACTCACCTGATCTTGGAGTTGGGCAGTGTAATTTGTGCACTGGCTGAACAGATGGATAACTGATCATAGGCAAATTCTTAACTTTTCTCTTCCTCAGTGTGCTTCATCTGTAAAACGGGGATATTATTGGTACTTAATTCTTAAGAGCTTTGTGAGGATTAACTACACTAATCCATGGACAAGAGACACGTTGTCTACGTAACAGGTGCCCAATAAGTTAGTGATTGTGTTGTGTTGTTGATATGCCCATGACAACAATGATGGCATGTGTCTATTTTTATCATTATAGTGTGATTACACGTCATATATGTTGTATCTCCTTGTTCTGAGATTAACATAGCCTCTTTTAGAAACCACCAAAAGGCTCAACAGTATTGGTGAGAAACATCTGTGAGCAACAAACATTCAGACACAAACATTCAATTAAGACGACCGCTTCCAGAAGCTGTCTCTGAAGCATGTCTGATCTAGAAGGGATGCCCCCATGCACTTCCTGCTGGGAGAGAATCTTCTATTGTTGCCAGTCAGGATCATTCCCTGTTGGTTTAAATTAACCTGAAAGATCCTCAGCAGTTTAGGTATGTTTAGCTCAACATCGCAAATTGTTTATACCTGTGATGCAGGCACATCAAAAAAACCACCACTGAGCCACTGGCTTAGGGTTTCCAGCTGAAGCTACAGCGGTTCTTTTCTGTAAGCACAGGAAATCAGCCAAGCTCAGTTTGCTTAAGACATTCAGGTAAACCGTTTGCTTTGTCAGAGCACTCTCTCCCAGGAACGACCAAGATATTCTGAATCATTTACTTCTTTCCCATTTGCCATTCTTTTCATGAGGTGGATTCCCCAATCGTAAACACAAAGAAAGTGTTTAATCAGAAGCAGCCAGAAGTGATTGGTGATAACTGGGATTTAATGGCTCAATCTCAAATCTAGTTTCAGTTGTGTTTCACCAGAGATTTTTCAGATTCTTGCTATGAGAGTTTGGCAGAAGACAATAAAAATCATGATTTCCTCACTTTTTTCTGATGTTTTGCTATGGCACTAAATAATATGTTCAGTATTCCCCTGGATATATATAAAGCACTTTACGTGGTGTGTTCATCATTTGCCTCTGACTAAAATGTCCAAATGACTGAGAACTAATGAAAATCATTATGGATAGGAGCAAAGGATGTGTACCAAGATGTTCACTAAAGCATTGTCTACAATTGTGAAAATGAAAACATATATTATAAACTGTATAACAATAGGCATGAAGTATTTACTACTACATGGACTACTATGAAACCATTAAAATAATGATGTAGAAACAAAAAAATGTGAAAAATGGGTTTTAAAATAAAACAATAACACACTAATATTAGATTATTTAGTTATTATTCTGGGTCCAACCAGAAGAAAAACAAACAGTAATTTGAGCACGGAAAGTGTAATGAAAAAACTATTAATTATGAAAGAGGATTAGAGTAAGGAAGGAATGGCCAGCGACAAGTAAAGAGAATGCCAAAACACACAGTTAGCAGAAATAAGGAGAGCTGCTAACCCTCCAGTTGAAAAGAAGACCTCCTCCTCCCTGCCCACAGGACTGAGGTCCAGACCCGGTTGAAAAGAGCATGACTGTGGCTCACTGGATGGTAAAGAAGCTGCTGTGGTGTCTCATGGTGGAACTCTCTGGAAATATGCCCTCTGTAAGTTGCTGGAAATCCACATTCTAGGGTTCCAGTAAAACTATGCACGGGGAGATTTCTCACCTGAGGCGCTACTCCAAAACTGCTTGATAGAAGATGCCGACGGAAGCTGTCGTCCACTGCTCTCTCTGCGCACTGCTGAAGCCGACTACCGGAGAAGTTGTGAGCCCCGGGAGCAGGGCTGACGACGCCCTCGCAGCTGCAGGAGTGAGTGGGTGCTGAAGACGCCACCAAGAGCCTTCCCAGCAAGCACCGGGGCATCACGAAGCAACACCTTCCTCAGGTGCCATCAATTAGGAAAGCCTAACATCACACGAGCTGGCCAAGGAAAAACTATTTAAAGGACCCATAGCACTTTTCACAGAGCAAGTAACAAAAGAGTGAATTTCGAGCTGAGAGGCGGTAACCAATGTTACCTCAAGAAAAAAATTAAATTAAAACGGAGTTGTTTTTTTTTTTTTTTTGCGGTACATGGGCCTCTCACTGTTGTGGCCTCTCCCGTTGCGGAGCACAGGCTCCGGACGCGCAGGCTCAGCGGCCATGGCTCGCGGGCCCAGCCGCTCTGCGGCATGTTGGATCTTCCCGGACCGGGGCACGAATCCGCGTCCCCTGCATCGGCAGGCAGACTCTCAACCACTGCGCCACCAGGGAAGCCCTAAAAAGGAGTTTTTATCACATAATCAGTGAAATGCAAATTCAAGCAATAAGATGCCATTTTTGACTAAAACACAAACTGACACAAAGAGTATAATAATAAAACGTTAACAATGGCTCTCTTTGGGTGGGAAATTACCAGTGAATTTCTCATTTTTCTTGGAGCATTGCCATATTCCTACAATATAAATGTACATAGATTTCCAATGCACAAAAATAAAATACAATTATCAACTCAGCTACCCAATAAACAATATTCACTCAATAACTTTTACTCTATTTACTTACAGCATAAAATGTAAGACAAATGCAATATGGATGCTGCATATTAAAGGGACTCGATCAGTCTTACTCATTTTGTGGAATCAAGGAAAGGACCATTCAAGCGTTTCCATGAGTTTCTCTTCCATTCTACCTAAAACTCCCTCTTGCTGGAGGAATTCTGTCCATCAAATTCTAGTTATCCAAATCAACACATTTAATGTATCTTACAGGGGTATTAGTGCTTTGTGTGTGGGGGGGGAGGGGTGGTGGGTACAGGTGAAATAAGTTTAGGAAATGATCAATGTACCAAAGGGGAACAGGTTTACATCTTATTGTTTCTATCTGTACATACCACACAGGTTTGTACAGAACTGCAATAGTGTTTGGATCTAGCTAGAGCCTGGATATGATTCTGCTTTACCAACCCAACAAGGAACTTCTGTGCACATGACTGAATCAAGGTGAATGAACATGTTTGGGGGAAGTTTTAAAGGCCTACACAAAGCACTACAGCTCTGTCAAGTGATGTAATATAATTATAAAAGTTCTTTAAAAAAAAATTTACTGTTGCCTTTCAGTCTACCTTCCTGTATTTTACTACACTCTACCTTATTTTAAATGTGATTTAAGGAAATGTTTTGCTCCATACTTTCTTAGTCTATCCCTCCCTTTCTTCCTCTCTGCCTTAGAATAAGGCAGAGAATAAATATATAAAGAATAAATATATAATCGAGCCAATAAAACCCCCCTCCAGCTTATTTGTAGAAAAAAGCTTCAACTAGCAACCTAAGTGTCCATCGATGGATGAATGGATAAAGATGTGGCACATATATGCAATGGAATATTACTCAGCCATAAAAAGAAATGAAATTGCGTTATTTGTAGTGAGGTGGATGGACCTAGAGTCTGTCATACAGAGTGAAGTAAGTCAGAAAGAGAAAAACAAATACTGTATGCTAACACATATATATGGAATCTAAAAAAAAAAAAAAAAGGCTCTGAAGAACCTAGGGGCAGGACAGGAATAAAGACGCAGATGTAGAGAATGGACTTGAGGACACGGGGAGGGGGAAGGGTAAGCTGGGACGTAGTGAGAGAGTGGCATGGACATATATACACTACCAAATGTAAAATAGATAGCTAGTGGGAAGCAGCTGCATAGCACAGGGAGATCAGCTCGGTGCTTTGTGACCACTTAGAGGGGTGGGATAGGGAGGGTGGGAGGGAGGAAGACGCAAGAGGGAGGAGATATGGGGATATATGTATGTGTATAGCTGATTCACTTTGTTATAAAGCAGAAACTAACACACCATTGTAAAGCAATTATACTCCAATAAAGATGTTAAAAAAAATAAAAATAAGCTTTAAAAAAAGCTTCAACTACAAAGGGACATGTTACCGCCTGCTACCATCAATATAATACCAAACAATTTATCATTGATGCTGTAAGAAAGTTAGTGGTGTACCTAAAACCATCTTTTATTTTAAATATCCCTTGTTGTGCTAGTAATGATTTTCCTTTATTATCCCCAAGTCATATATTTAAACCTAAAGAGACAAACCCAATTTCACTTCTCTAAATTATTCTACTGTAACCACATGTACCCTAACTGTAGGAGATGCTTGAGCCATTCTCTACTTAAAATTCTGAAAGACTCGTGCTCACATAATCCCCACTGACACTTTTGCAAATGACCAAAAATTTCATCAAGGCCACTGGATCAGAACAATTAGTGGGTACATCAAGTAAAAAGCAATATAAAGGGTTAACACTAAGAATACCTTGAGGGAAAAGCCTAATTGTGTGCCTCTGTAGGTAAGACATCCATATTTCTTTTAAAATGCTTTTAGGGCAATACTACAGATGCATGTTAATATACCCTGCTTGATTTAAAAAAAACTTTAATGGTGGAACATATCAAATTCAAATAGCACAAGTTGCAGCGCTTGGTTTTTCTTAAAAGGTCCATTTTTACTCCTTACTCTTCAATCTTGACATCACTTTTAGAATGCGTCCCCAACACCTGTCCCCTGATCCAGGCAGGCAGTGATATTTCCTTACGTCTATGTTTCTTTTATCACATTGCATCATAATCATGTACTTAATCAACTTTCTGCTTCACTACAATATGAGTTCTGTGAAGCCAGGATCCATGTTTTATTAAGTTTGAATCTCCAAAGTTTAGTGGATTTGCTGTTTCAACAAGTATTTATTAAATGTCTACTCTTTCCCAGATGTGTGTGCCGGGTATAAATAAGGTGGCTTGTCAAAAAGAGAGATGCGGTTCTTGGGCTCATGGAATTTAGAGTTCAGTGAGGGAAACAGTAAATTAACAAGAAAACATTCTAACAAATAATTACAAATTCATACAAGTTCTATAGTATAAAAGAGAAAGACGTTGCGACACATATTAACCTGGGGGAATTTCTCGGGATAAACAGGACAAGGCCACCCTTGGAGGCCACTTGGAAGCCACTTGGAAGTATGTGAGGCTCAACATAAGGGAATAGAGTGTGTGAAGTTTCTGAGTCCAGGAGAACTCAGCAGGAATAAATGGAGGAGTGAAGAAATAAATGATTTGGAAATGAACACTGTGGCAACATGATGGAAAGTTGAAACATTACCTGTGTCTCTAAGAAGCTTATAAACAGCAAGGAAATTGAGCCCGAGAATCCCCATCCTTTCCGTCCTGCAAGTCACTCAACCTATTTCTATTCTTTTTGCTTTTAACCAAGGCAGACATTGCTAATCAATCACGGCATTCTTCCCCCCTAAGGCTGGACAGAGCTTAAGTTTGTTTCTTAATTCAGTGCTTCTGCCAACCATTACCACTCATTCAAAATGGGCACTCAAGATGATACCCTTTTGCCCTTCCTGATGTAAGCGGTTAATACCATTTTTACCTAATTAATAAACATTTGATATTGGCTTGAGGGGGACAAGAGGTAGCAAACTGAGCTAATATATATAAAGCAGTGAAGGTTGTAAATGGATAAGCAGCCTGGCTCATTACAGGTGCTGAACTGATAGGAGTGATTATAATGATGCTGGGAAAATATGGGGCATCCAGTAATTGATGGGAGCTAGCATTTGAGGCTACTCCTGAGGGTGAGAGAAATTACCAAGTGGGAAGCACTGAGTCATTGAAGTCACTCTTTCATAACGTCATAGTTTTTAGCTAACATACCGTCATATGTTAGCTTGGGACAGCCAAGCTAACATTTTCTCAAAAATACAGAGAAAAGAATATTTTTACACTCAAGCAAAAAAAAAAAAAAAAAGATCATCATCAGAAAGGATATATGCAGTTGGAAACTAGCATCTTGACCTAGTCCTAGTACATTTAGAAATGAAACCTCATCAGCTTTACTGACTTCACCACTTAGCCCGTGTACCAGAACTTCAGCAAGCCAGAGTTAGCCAGTCTAAAACATTCAGTTTTCCCCCACCTGCACTGAGTGAACCATGCATCTTAGGTATAAAATGATAGCATTTATTTATAAGTTAGTAAGAGCTAAACCCAGAAGTACTCTAACATATTATTAAGGTTGAAAATTTCTTAGAAACCAAAGAAATACAGAGGTTTAGTTCTTATGATGATATTAATTGGAAATACGTTGCATCTACTACATGTTGAGAATCTCCTTGGATATGAATTGATGCACTGAGACCTAGCCATAGGATATAGCTACCCAATCCACTGCCTACTTGTAAGTTCTGAATAAGATTTTATTATATATTGTTTCACTTTAGAACTGCCTATGTTGGGCAGAGTAGTTTTCCTGAGTTATAGTAACAGTTACCACTTTAAGTGTCTGTTTTATGTCAGTGCCGTGCTAGGCCTTTTATATATATTATTTATAATGCATACAATAACCCAGTAAAGACTGACCTGATTTCTACCTCACAGACAAGGCAACTGCAGTTCAGAGAATTTAAGGAACTTGTTCAATTTACGTAACTATATCCATGATAGGGATGGGATCTGGATGCAGTTCTGTCTCACTCCAGAGCTCATGTCATTTTCACTACCCTTTGTTTGCACGTTAGCTCTATCTCATTCCACAGCCACACACAGATTAGGGAAAATTAGAGGACCACCCCAGACACCACATTTGTAAGGGCCTGCCTTTAGGAAGGGGGAAAGCGGGCTAGCTTGTGGGGGAGAGAGTTGTTCCCATCTGATGCTAGGGCTTGTATAGCCTCCATCAGCCCCGGAATCTCTCTGACAGCACCTGAGCAATGTATGTGATCAGCACTTTCCACCTTCCTTATGGTTACATATGCTGATTAATTTTTCCTGGTATAGATGCTCATTTTTAACAAGTCACTCGTTGTAAACAGGGCCAGGTGTAGGGCCCATTTCCTGCTCCACCCACTTTATTGAAGCCAAATACTCCATCTATATCCTTCCCGAGTTGTATCTCACAGTTATAGACAATAGGCACTGTGAGTCTTAAGCATGAATAGATTGACATAAAAGTATTCTCTCTTCACTAAAAGGAAAAAAAAAAAAGTACGCTTACTGGGTGATAATATGGCAGGAAGTCTGCTATATATCTTTATAAACAGGGTACCGAGGTATAATTATTCCACTTTAGCTCACCGATGCTTTCACTCGTTTCCTGATTTTCGTTTTGTTTTGTGCGGCTCACGACAGACCAATCCATTTTTGCAGAGATCGGGCCCTGCAGCTCAGGGCCGACTCTCATAGATACTCTGAATCAAGTACAGAGATGAGCAGCTGGGAAGATGGGGGAGGCGGTCAGGGAGGCAGGGAGACCTGAACAGATGAGTAACGGGGACCAGGAAGGAGGACAGAGGCTCCATACATGATTAAACATGAATATGGGCCCTCTTGCCAACCAGATGCATCATCTTTATGTAACTGGAACGACCCCTTTTCCCACACCTCCCTATGCTACACAGAATGCTTTGACTGACTTTTACTGACAGCTCAGCATGTGCTATAACAGCAGTAGCACACCGAGTAGAACAGGTTGACAGTGTGGCAGATACCGCCATCCCTTTCCAATGTTTGTAGGCTTTCTGAGCAGGCCGTGGGCGTCCTGTGCACCTCACTCCTCTTCTAGCAGAGGCCAAGCGATGCAGACATTAACTATGCACCTAAATGAGACTCCTAATGAGACAGAGCAGGACCCTATGATCCTTTCCCCTAACCATGTCCTCTGCCTGCTTTTTGTCTGTGGAAAAACTTTAGCCCAAAATTAAGTTTAATCAGAGAAGTGAGAAAATGCAGAAGCAAAAAATAAAAGCAGTCAAACAGGACAAAACAATAATAATTTATCAGTAAGCAAAGTTAAGGACCTTTAGTTCCTCCTCAATGGCTATAGATAATATTCTGAGCCATATCCTGTGAGCTGTGTGAAACCCCACTAGGTGAAGAAGTTAAGTACATGATGACCAGACTGTAGGCATGACATAAGCTGCCACAATTCACAATTCTGAGAACTGGCCTCAAAGAAATGAGAACGAACCGACCCTGGAACTGAAGACTAACTGTACTTAAAACAATCAAGATGACACTGGTCAGACCACCGATGACCAATTTCAAGATGACGGTCAGAGTTGACTGTGCTGTTTCTGCGTGTAGCCCCCCTCCCTCCGTCTATAAAAGCTCTTGCCCCCTCATTGGGTGGGTGCGGGGAGTTGGCCTTCGGACAGGCGTCCTCCCTCCCACACCCCCTGGTCGCCGGCACCCAAAACAAAGTAAACTTTCCTTTCCACCAACCTTGCCTCTTTACTTGCTTTTGAGCGGCGAGCAGCTAGACCCCACCTCCGGTTACACTAACAGGAAAGGCAGAGAGAAAAAATCATTTAAAAACATGATGTAGAGAACACAGATGTAGAGAACAAATGTATGGACACCAAGGGGGGAAAGTGGCGAGGGGAGGGTGGTGGTGGGATGAAGTGGGAGATTGGGATTGACATATATACACTAATATGTATAAAATGGATAACTAATGAGAACCTGCTGCATAAAATAATAAATAAAATTAAGTTAAAAAAAACATAAGTGGCATTTTATGCACCAGTTCAAATAAGGGGGAACCTAATCATTGTGAATGATAAACCAGTTTGTGAAAAACCCACTGCTTATTAGAACAGCACGCTCCATGTAAAAAGAAATTTTCTAATGGTAAATATAGCAGAAGGCTACAATTACAACCTTTCAATGATTGCAATCCACAGAAAAGCCATTTAGTGATAAATTGGAGAGCAAGAGGAGATTATCACCTGTTTAAGCTTCCACTGATTCTATCAAGTTGTTTGCCTGGCAGTATCTAGGCTATGATGGAAAAGCTGAGAAAAACTCATTTTTCCCCTATCTAAATATTATTAATTGCAAGCATTCATTTTGAAAGATTTGTGGCTCTTTGGGAGAAAAGGATCTGCTTGACAACTACTAATTATACTTAATAATAAATAATACTTATCATTTACATAATTATTTTCATATTTAAATCCTTTCACAGATTTTGTTTCCTCATATGGAATATCAGTGCAACTTGACTGCATATAATGTTATGATATTTCTGTGAAACCAGCCCCAAGTAGTAAGTTTTCATAAGAAAATTGGGGCCTTAATCTTATCTATATTAACAAGTGTTAACAAATCATTAGAATTTCCTTTTTCAGCACCTGAAGAGGTGGGCAGTATTGAACAACTATCTGAGGAACACTGAACTGACTTTTTGGCAAAACACCCAGTTAACGCCAAAACTGTGCAAAAATATTTAGAAGAGGCAGAGACATGAGGCAACAAGATCAATGAGAGACGTATTAAATTAAAAGAAATGCCTATCTCTCTCTCTATCTGCCTACCTATCTATCAACAGGGTGAAAACAAAAGAGCAAAACAAATGAAATCAATATACTTAATACAGTTGTGAATGTAAAGGTCTGAATATAGATTTTTTAAAAATTGTCTGCACGAGTTGGATATTTGACCTAGTGAGTACATGTGTAGAAATTTATTCTAAGGATTTCACAGAAATCTAGGTACCATGGCATTAACTGGAATACTATTTGTAAAAAAGAAAAACTTGGAAATAATTTGTTTCCAACAATAGGGTATTGTTTAAATAAGTGATATCATATGTTGAAATATTAAATAATTTTTAAATTTTCTAAATGAGGAATATTAGATCATGTGGGAAATTGTCATGATAACATTAGGTGAAAAGGTACTAGAAATAAAAATTATATAAACAGTATAGCTTATCCTTATTAAATAATATATGTATAAAATATATGTAAATATATATGTTTATATAAATATATATGCATATATAGGTGGGAAAATGCAAAAATGGAAAAGATAATATTTATCTCAGAGTTCTGCAAGTGTATTTATATCTTTCCTTTACATTTTTCTGTATTTTATAATTTTTCTACCATAAAATATTAATTTAATTATGTATTTTTGAACAACTCTATTTTTTAAAATTGTTTTTACATATAGAGTGGTCATGTGTTTGCTTAACAGAGTGCAAGTGAAAAATAAAGGCTGTTTTTGTGGTTCTCATGATGTGTAAAAGACTAAAACAAGTTCTGAGACCTCGAAGTCTACTTTGGCCACACAATTCCACATCTAGTCTGGGAGCTCATCATAAGACTATCAAGCAACTGGGTGAAAAAGATATTTGCTGCAACACTATTTATAATAGGGGAAACAAGGAACCAACATTAAGGTCTACCGAAAGGGGATTTATGAAATGAATGGTGGTATACAACCACTGCCTAGAGCTACAGCTATTAAAATGATCATGTTCCGGGAACACAAATTCACCCAGGAGGGGCTGTCCTTGCAGGCTGTTTGCATCAAACAGGAAACGCTGACGATGAAGCTCTCGTTGGAGAACACCTCCCAGGGCATCAGATGTACCTGCGCTTCAACTTCCCCCACATCCAGGTAAGGCTGCACACCAAGTATCACCAGACTGTCCACTTTTCAGGAGAAGCTGCAACATGCCTAGGCTTTTCGGATGTTGTGCAGGCCCGGGGGTGGGACTGGGGGGTGGGAAATAAAATGTCTACGGGCTGAATTTAACTAGTCAGCCAAGAGTTTGCAAACTTTGATGCAGAATTAAATTTACAACTATGTAATAATGTCCAATGCTTACATTAAATTTTAAAACGGGTTTAAAACATCATGTTTTTATTTACGTTAAACTATGTGTATATATTAGTATGTTTGTGTGATGTTCACACAAATGAACATACACACAATATAGGGAGATAAAAAGCAGAGATGAATTGATCTGAAAGTACTTTTCTTTGGGTAATGGGTTATTTTGAATGACTTCAGGGGGTTTTTTCCATACTACTCTATATCTATATTCTATTATATAAAATATTGTATATTTATACTATTCTGTATTTTTATTTTGGAAACAAACACATGCAGATTTTATGATATAAGAATTAGACAATTATACTTAATAGAAATATAGATTTCCTTTTTTGCATATGTTGTCTCATTCTGTCTCAAAAGGACCATGTCAGAAGCACTAGATCCAGTTCTGAGCATTGCCTTTTGGGGAGTATTTTAGAAAACAAAAGCAAGTACAAACATCAATAAACAAGATGGGGAAGGGCCTAGACATACTTTCACAGGATTTTTAGGAAAAAACATTAGATGTTTTCCTGAAGAAAAGTAGACTTCAGTTGTGTGATAATGGACTACAAAGATGTGAAGTGCAAACATGTGTATTTGAAACTCAAATATTTTTCTCTGTAGTTCCATCAGGTCAAGCTAAGACCAATGGGTGACATGCTTCAGGAAGGCAACTATAAGGAAGTACTTTGTAGAAATTATAGCTGTTCGTATGCTGGATGACTTAACTCACCAAGTAGAGCATTCAAGATACGAGGAGTGCTCAAACAGAGGCCAGATTACCAGTACTTTTATAGCATGAATTCTTACATTGGATGAGGTGATAAAACAGATGACGTCAACTTCTAAAATCGAGATCATATTTCCCTTTGAGTCCTAACACTATGATAATATAATCTCAGTTATGGTATAAAGCAGGTAACTGATTTGAGAAGGGTACTGAGTTTGAGGACATATTGACTGATTCATTCCACAGATACTTTACTAAGGGACTATGCTAAGGGCCTGGGATCCCATGAAACAAAATGCCAGCAGAAGTGAATCTCTTTAATGAAGCAAAGTATGTGGAAGACAAATCATTAAATGCTTACTTACAGTAAAGCATGCAATGTATCCTGAAATAGGATATATAAATGACTGTATGTCCAGGGCTTGCCCCAAGAGCAAGTCTTCTCTAAATGGATTCTTTTCTTTTTCTTTACCTTGTCTTCCCCACTTATACCTCTACTCTCTGCTTCAGTGAAAGATAGTTCTCCTTTCCACTTCTAGCTGAAAAAAAAACAGGTCTCAGGTGTCAATTTACTATGTAACTGTGGGTCCCTCTCTGTATTACAAAACAAGACTCAGGGGACAGTGAGTCCTGATATCATGACCTCCAAAAGGGTCACAAGGGATCTCTGAAAATTTCAATCGTTTTAGAGTCTTTTCTACATCTTTTCCAATGATTCAGGTATGGAGGTTTCTATATCTGGGGCTTAGAATTCCTTCTACTGAGTGGCGAGTCGATGTGGTTTTAGTGCTTATATCCTGTAAGTTCTTTTAATTAGTGTCTTATAGCCTCCCAAAGTGTTTATATATATATGACTGGCCACCATTTAAAATGAAAAAAATAATTTACATTGCTACTTATCCTCATTGAGTTGCCCATTTAAGAAGCAGAACTGCACTGTCAGGGCATCCACTTTTGTAATACCTTAGCCATAGTATTTTAACATATATAGTAGTTCTCAATATTCACAGTGTATTGGAAGCACCATATTAGTCCGGGTACTCCAGAGAAACAGAACCAATAGGAGATATATAATAAATATAATGTAATATATGTAATTGCTTTAACATATGTAATTGATATTAAACATATTGAATATATTGTATATTAAATATAAGCTGGAAACTAGGAAATCCAGGGGTGTAGTTTTCGGAACTGACGTAAGCCACAGTCAGAGGGCAGGGGATCAGATCAAACACTCAGGCAGAGAGAGCAAATTCTCCTTTCCTCTGACTTTTTATTCTTTTGGGGCCCTCAAGAGACTGGATGAGGCCCACCTACACTGGAGAGGGAAATCTGCTTTACTCCATCTACCAATTCAAATGCTAATCTCATCTGGGAACATCCTCACAGACCCACCCAGAAATAATGTTTAGCAAAATATCTGTGTATCTCAGGATATAGTTGAGAGTTGACACTTATAATTAACCATTACATTCTGCAAACCTTAAAATATACCAATGCCTCAGTCCAACCCCCAGAAATTCATATTTAATTGGTATAAATTACAGGCTGGGCTTTAAGAGTATCAAAAGCTCCCCAGGAGATTTCAATGAATCACCAAAAGTTAAGAACCATTAACATCATAGAACATTTCTTTCTTGATGAGAAATCAAAATGCTTCTCACTTTTAGCGTTGATGCCCTGGGAGAGATATTATCTACCTCTGTAAGGTGCCTTCAGAGTATCCCACTGTACCCCATGTAGTCAGTATTTTCAAACAGGCCACTGCAAACATGTGCCTCCAAGTCTGGTCAAAGTCAATCCAAATATTTTTCCCCAATATGGTAGCAGATGGGTAGAATTTCTTTTATGATCACCACGTTGTATGGTAGGCATAATTATTCCCATGTAGAGGGTGAACTGAGATTCAGAGAAAAATAGGGGTGCATATTGCCACAAAGCTAGCAAATGTAAAAAATTAGGAAAAGGTCAAGTTTTCTGATCCGAGTTAAATAAGTAGTAGGTATCATTATTTTATTTATTCCACGGATACTACTGTCAGGGGTGAGTAGAAAAAAAGCAAATGAATAAAAATGTAGTCAGCCTATGAACGGGAAGCTAGCATCCTAAACACAAAAGACCTGATATGTATTCGGCCACTAGAGAGGTTTAGTCAGCTGTATTTACAGTCCCATAAATGGAAAGAAGCATCATGACAAAAGGAAATGTACTATGTACATTTACACATGTACTATGAATCCAGGAAAAAACACATCAAATTAAATAAATAATTCACGGGCAGAGCAAAGATTACAGAGTTGGCTCTGATAACAAAGTATCTAAAATAAATGGTGATGTGTTTCTCCAACCACACAGGCTGCCAGTCCAGGTGCAAAGGAAAATAAATAAAACTATTATAGATCTAGTAAGAGTTAAACAGACAATAAAAACCAACAATGGAGATGAATTTTAAGTTGGTGATTCTTTGAACAATCTTCAAAAGATTTCATTTGCTCTGTTAACGCAATGTCAAGTCCATTTTAGAAATAAAAGAACATTTTTCTGCTTGCTAGAGTTTAGACATAAATCCTCAAACTGTATTAAATCAAGATGCTTCTAGAATCATAGCGCTGAAGATCATCAAGGATTATTAAAGAACTATAGTCACTCCCTCATTTTACAGGTGAGAAAACCAAGGTGGTAAATGACTGTGTGATGGGCTTACAGTCCACATGATTCCCATCAGTGGCCAAAACAAGATTAGAATGCAGGTCTCCCATTTCCTCTTCACTTAATTATTCATCATTCTTTAGTCATTTTGAGCACAACTAGTGCACTGCTGTTTGAAACCTGACCTTTCCAATGGCAGTCAAAATGCCATACTTTAATAGTGCTTCCATTGTCTTTGACCAGAATATTAAATAACTGGCAATCATGTTCTGAGCTTCTTTCCAGATGAATTATATGTTAAGCTCTATTTCAATATTGATTTGTAATATACTTTAAAGCATGTTGATCTTCCTCTGGTCTCTTCTTACAGTTCTGAGCTACATGAATGCTAGAGTTCCTAAAATTTGTGATTTTCTGAATGGCCATCTTTATTATGTCCACCAACCCAACAATAGTCACTGCTTGTTGCTAGACAGAAAAAAAAAAGTTAATAAATTTACAAGTGAAGTCCTGTGTTCGTTTTTTTTTAATGAAAAACAGAAACCTATTTGATTTAGAATCTAAACCCTAGAAGCATACACAGGGCTTAAAGAAATGTATGATTCTTCTATGGAATATTGGCGAATTCTTGTTTAATCAATGGAAGCACATCATTAGTTTACTCAGGTCCCTAAAAAGGTGGAGGACCTCACTTAAAAGAAACAAGTGACTATCTTAGTTAATGTAAATAGAAATGCATTTCCAGCTTATTTATGGTTGTTCATTTCTATACCATACAGTGGTCTGTTTCTCAGGACATCAGTATAAAAGGCAAATTGATAGGTGAGAAGGATAAGTGGTATAATAAAAAAGTTAAAAGCATGGGCTACATGACATGGACAAGTTACTCAGCCTTTCTAATCTTCCATATGCACATCTATAAAACAGGGAATAAAACATATTAAAAGAGATATGCTTCTCCTCCCACCATGCTTCGGCCTTCACATGTTTGGGAGGCATAGGAGATCCAGTGCCTTTCCCCTCCATCCTATTCTTGGAAGAGGAATTGTTAATGTTATTGGTCAGTAACCAGAACATCTATGGAGCAATGGGTAGAATTATTACATTTGAAAGTGACAAACGTGTCACATGGTTCTGTCCCAGTAGCTCAGCTTATGATTCACAGAATAAGGCATGTTAGCTTAAGCTTGTCCCATGACCTAGTCATCTGTGATTTGGGGGCAAGAGAAAGAGAGAAGGAAAGCCTCAATTAGAATTCCAAAATGAAGTAACAGCGGCTAGCTCACTAGTAATAAATAATACTTTGGTCTTTTCTGATTATCGTTTCTTGTGTATGGATCCCTTGGCAGGAAACTTAACCACCCACTTCAGAGGTCTGTTATGAAGTCCGATATGGTATAAAAAGTGCACAGTGTAGTGCCTCATATGCAATAAGCTGTCAAAGAATATTATCTAGATGACCTTGGATTTGCACTTAAATGTTTGTTATTAAGTCAGTTTGCATGGGACTAGTATCCAGAGCCTCAGGATAAAGTAGATTCATGTGAGTTAATAAATGAAAAGCTCTCTGAAATTCTAGATGGCAGGTCATGCTAACTCAGGTAAGTGGAAGCTGGTGGCTGGGCGTTCCCTCAGGACACGTGTTTTGATGGAATGAGGACTCAGGGTGTAGAAACCAGCTTGGCAGTGGATGGTAAACCATTGCCCAGCACATGCTGCCTCCTGTTAAGCAGAAGGCTCTCATGCAAATTGCTTTCTGAATCATTAGCTGTCGGCAACCCTCATCTCTCCTCCTGCAGCTGTTCTTTCTGATTCTGCCTGCAAACTTTTCATATTGGGCAGGCTCCCAAGCCAAACAAGTTGCCCCTCTGCAGGCTTTGCTCCTGGGGGCGAGAAGTGAACCTCACAGATAAGTCAAAGTAAGGATGCACCATGGACTAATACACACTGAAGGAACAGACTCCTGCAAGCTAAGGTGATGAATGCCTTTGAAAGTAATTTTCATGCGGCTTCCTATGAGAATGTCAGCCAGGCTCCAGAAGTTATATGCTGCAATTTAAAAATTATCTGCCTCTGTAGACTTCTAAAGCTTCTATCAGCTAAGAAGTATCTTTTTTAAAAAAGAAAATATTTTTATACAATTTTAAAGACTACTTTCCATTTATTACAAAATATTGGCTATATTCCCCCTGTTGTATAATACATCCTGGAGCCTACTTTACACCAAATAGTTTGTACTTCCCACTTCCCAATTCCAACTCTTAAATTGCCTTTCCCCCCTCCCCCACTGGCAATTACTAGTTTGTTCTCTATATCTGTGAGTCTGCTTCTTTTATGTTATATTCACCAGTTTGTTTTATTTCTTAGATTCCACATATAAGCGATATCATACAGTATTTATCTTTCTCTGTCTGACTTGTTTCTCTTAGAATAATGCCCTCCAAGTCCATCCATGTTGCTGCAAATGGCAAAATTAATTTCATTCTTTTTTATGGCTGAGTAGTATTTATATATATATGTATGCAAATATATAAATTTAAATTTTATATATATATATATATATATATATATATATAAAATCTTCTTTATCCATTGATCTGTTGATGGACACTCAGGTTGTTTCCACGTCTTGGCAATCGTAAATAACGCCTCTATGATGCTGCGAACATTGGGGTGCATGTATCTTTTTGAATTATAGTTTTGTCTGGATATATGCCCAGGAGTGGGATTGCTGGATCATATGGTAATTCTATTTTTAGCTTTTGAGGAACCTCCGTACTGTTTTCCAGGGTGGCTGTACCAATTTATTACATTCCCACCAGAGGAATGTGTGGCAAATCTCTGTACCTTGTGCTCAATTTTACTGTGAACCTAAAACTTAATTAATTAATTCCCAGCAGCATTAGCAAATAAGACCATGCATTTTTTTAAAAATCTTTTTTTAAGGCATAGTAAATATTTGCTGAATAAAATGAGAAACTCTATCTCGATTGGGTGGGTTAAATCAGCAGAAACTAAGCTTCACCTGTGATTTTTAGCAGCTGAACTGGTTGAGAAATTCAAAGCAGAACAGGCACAAGTCCTCTCTGAACAAGGTAAGGTACCAGAAAAGGAAGGATGGATGTTGTAAGCAAATCATAACACTCTATCATGGCTAAATATAATATCAAGAATTAAATAACTTGAAATCATATAAAAATTTCCTTTACTCGTATGCCCCTTCCCACATAAAGTGGAAGGTGAGCACAAATGTAAATCAAGCAGGCCGAGGCTCCCACTATCTTATATTAGGAAATCAAAATTTTTAAGTGTTTTCTTCAGAATCCCTTTTGCCTGGGTGCAGAAGAAAACGTAGCTGATCAGTGCACCCAAAGGTAAAATGAAAAATAGTAAAAGAAAGTTTTTCTACATTTTTTACTTTAAAATCTGAAATACATTTCTTTAACACTCTTCTTATTTATACCCATGTACCTTAAAAACCAAAATTAAAATTAAATTGTATTAGAGCAGAGGAGCAAAAATTTCCAGCCAATCCAAAGGTTAAGTGGTGCCTGATACACTGTTTGAATAAAGTTACGAATCCATATCCAGACTCAGCTAGAAAATTAAAGCATGCTGTGATCACTCGGTACGAAGAGGGGTCATGGCAGTTGATTTTATTTATACACACTTTCATACATAATAATTTATCAAATTTGTCCTATGCCACTTTCCATGCTTATTTAATCCTCATTTAATCTCTACCAAATGAATACTGTGAAACATGTTTAATCATTATTCCCACTTCCAAGATGTGGAAACTGAGGCAGGAAGTATGGTACATCAAAATTCAGAAATTTTGTCACTCCAAATATCTCCAGGTCTAGCTCTTTAACCTGTATAATAGTCTTTTTCTCTTTTCCTTGCCGTGTGAACCTTTCATCTTCTCCCACTGTCAAATTCAAGTGTTAACTCTAACCTCTCTTGACCTCTGCTATCCACTGAAGGATGCCTTCTGGCTTCCTAGAAAAGCTTCACCATTCTTAGCAGAGTACTTGAGATCTAGCAGGTGCTTTGTTAAGTGAATGAGTTAATAAACATATAAGAGAGCATTCAAATTGCCATTTAAGGGATGGAGAAACAGGCTCTGAAAGATTAAGTAACTTCCTTCATGTAAGGGGTCAAGCTGGAATTCAGATTCTGAAGCCCAAGTGATCATCCTCAGAATAATCTAAGTTATCTTCATTGGGATAGAATATGCTCAGTCTATATCCCTCACCAGACTCTAAGGAACAAGAAGGCAGTACTAGGTACCTAATGCACTTCATTTTGGGTAAATTTTTCATTTATGCAAAAATACGTGTGTAAAGATAGACTAAAGCCTTAAGCTTTCCCTGCTGGATTCCCTGCTCAACTGTGAGTACTCCTGTGATGAAAACTCGCCTAACGCACTGAATGACCTTGACCAAGCAGCTTTCCTTTACAGCCTCCATTTTCTTTTCTGTAAAATACTGTTGACAGGACATGTTCCACCTGCCTCATAGAAATGCATTTATAAAGCACTTTGGAAAGCATGAAGCTTTCTTTTTTTTTTTTTTTTTTTTTTTTTCGGTACGTGGGCCTCTCACTGTTGTGGCCTCTCCTGTTGTGGAGCACAGGCTCCGGATGCGCAGGCTCAGCAGCCATGGCTCACGGGCCCAGCTGCTCCACGGCATGTGGGATCTTCCCGGACCGGGGCACGACCCTGTGTCCCCTGCATCGGCAGGCGGACTCTCAACCACTGCACCACCAGGGAAGCCCAAGCATGAAGCTTTCTTCAAAAGCAAGCAAGTACTTTAAATGTCATTATTATAGGACTCCTTAAAAGGAGCCTTTTTATGGTGAAAAGAAAACTTAGCTTATCAATTGTGCAACTCAACCACAGAAAATTTAAGGCAGAACATGCATGACACAATAATAATTCCAAATAAATCCTTCTAATAGTTAAGTAAAGAGAAGTCAAAATTCTTCTCTGGACTATTTTGATTTCATACAAAGGGCATCCCTTTAGAAGTTATGGAAGTTCAGATACAGAGCCTCAAACTCTAGATTGCAATGCGACATTTGTTTCTGAACTGCTGCTGCCAGTCTTGCTAACAGTTCACTTGCAATGTAATATATTACTGCATTTCATTTCTAGGCAAGAACATTTACTCACAGGAGAAATACTTTCCTGAGGAAAGACTGTCTTTGGAAACTTTCAAGGACATCTGAGAAATGCTTCAGCCCAAGCCACAAAATTATGAGCATGCTTTTGTGCCTCTCTGTTCCCAGGGCACCATTTTTAAAAATCTTTCATTTAAGTTTATTGCAAGCATCCATCTTCCCTTTCCAGAAAAAACAGCAATTAACACAACTTCATTGATTTCCAGTTTTCCTACGTGTCATTTCATAATGCATATATTGTAAGCAGTTCACATCATCATTTTCATCGCTTTCAACATTTTCCATGTTGTCTCCCTACCTGAACTGTGACTTTTTGTATGGAAAGTTTTATTTATCACTTGCATCTTACTTTGAATAAATCTGAAATCAACATTCAGTATTATTTAATTATTTTTATTTTCTTCAGTATGTTTCTAACTTAGCAAACTATGGGTAAAAATGCCATGTAACAACAATATGTAGTATTTACATAGAGCCCATGTAGTGAACATAGTCCTAAACTCTTACCAAATCCTCACCAGACCCTATAAAGTAGGTACTATTAACCTTGTTATTTGATAGATGAGAAAACTGATGCATAAACTGGTTAAGTAACCTGTCTGAGGTCAGAGAGCTAGTGATTACTTTCCCCATCACCGCCACTGTTTAGTTAATGCGTCCTTCCCATCTCAGTTCAAATGGCACTGACACAACAAAGCCTTTCTTTGACCTCCTGAAAATACTGGGTCTCGTTGCTTTTACAGCATCATATGTTTATTATTCATTTCACATATTTGTGTGATTAATTATATTTGAACGTATTTTTCCTAAGGGTAACTCTAGTCCAGCTGTGCTTTCCAAATTATGAAATCCGGGACTACGTGGGCTATGTCTGTTTTGCTTATTACTGTAGTTTCAGTATTTGGTGCATGGTAAGTATTCAGGAAACGTGCTGGATGGATGAATACAGGACTTTGTAAGAACAAATAAATAAATGACTGGATCAATAAATTTGGTTGATCATAACATAAACAACAGTGCCGTGTTAAAATTTTTCTCTGGGTCTATACACAAACTCTTCTCAGACAGGGTTCCTGTTTGCTGTCTACACCACCAGTTGGAAGAGAAAAAAGCCAATCAAGGTCTGACTGTCATTATGTGTACAGGCTGAAGCTGATGCATTAGGTTGAGAGACAGGGTGATTTAGGAATAATTTTACTTCTGGCTGAACTATATATAGAACCAAGTCTTACGTAATAAAAAAAAATCTACTTTTAATATGTTTGTGTGAAGAATGAAATAGGAGCATCAAGCCCATTAACTGTGATATTTAATTATATCATCCCATTTCCACATTCATTTCCATGAATTTGGAAGCCTTTAGGTCAAGCTAACCCAAGCATTTACACCACCATGATAAATAGTGAAATATCAATGGATACACAGAAAGAAACTTTCCCAAATTTAGCAGAGAACACATTAGCATGAACTTGTAAATTCAACATTCAAGTTCATTGGCGCGCAGAGAACCAAGTGACTTTTGTTAAAGTAGGAAACTTTATGACTATGCGAGGAGATGAACATTGAGAAAGTGCTCCCTATTTTAAAACCAGGACATTAGAAATATTTTAATGAATTTATTTTTTGCATATCTGCCATCTAGGTAACAGTAAAACTCAACATTTATACATCAGATTTTTAAAACATTGTGCATATATACTGTATACTGCTACAGAATATAAGTTGCCCCAAAATCTCCAAGATACAATCTGGGATCAAACAAACAAACAGAATGACAAGAAAAACCAACTGTAATATTTTGACACCTCTTAATTATTAAATAATTATGTTTAGAGAAATAGAAGTTTAAAAATTGTGCTCTGAAGAGTATTTAAAATATGAATGAACCTTCAAGATGGCAGAGGAGTAAGACGTGGAGATCACCTTCCTCTCCACAAATACATCAGAAATACATCTACATGTGGAACAACTACAGAACACCTACTGAACACTGGCAGAAGACCTCAGACTTCCCAAAAGGCAAGAAACTCCCCACGTACTTGGGTAGGGCAAAAGAAAAAAGAAAACACAGAGACAAAAGAATAGGGATGGGACCTGCACCTTTGGGAGGGAGCTGTGAAGGAGGAAAAGTTTCCACACACTATGAAGCCCCTTCACTGGTAGAGACAGGGAGCAGTGGGTGGGGGGAAGCTTTGGAGACACGGAGGAGAGCACAGCAACAGGGGTGCGAAAGGCAAAGCGGAGAGCATCCCGCACAGATCGGTGCAGCCTCAGAGGCTTCTCTGCTCACCTGCCAGGGCAGGTGGGGGCTGGGAGCTGAGGCTCGGGCTTCAGAGGTGAGATCCCAGGTAGAGGACTGGGGTTGGCTGCGTGAACACAGCCTGAAGGAGGCTAGTGTGCCACAGCTAGCTGGGAGGGAGTCCAGGAAAATGTCTGGATCTGCCTAAGAGGCAAGACACCACTGTTGCAGGGTGCACAAGGAGAGGGGATTAATAAAGCACTGCTGAAACGAGCTCCAGAGATGGGCGCGAGCCGCGGCTATCAGCGCGGACCCCAGAAACAGGCATAAGATGCTAAGGCTGCTGCTGCAGCCACCAAGAATCCTGTGTGAAAGCACAAGCCACTGTCCACACTTCCCCTCCCGGGAGCTTTTGCAGTCCGCCATTGCCAGGGTCCCGAATTCCAGGGACAACTGCCGCGGGAGAACGCACGGCGCGCCTCAGGCTGGTGCAACATCACGCTGGCCTCTGCTGCGGCAGGCTCGCCCCGCACTCCGTACCCCACCCTCCCCCCGGCCTGAGTGAGCCAGAGCCCCCGAAGCGGCTGCTCCTTTAACCCTGTACTGTCTGGGTGAAGAAAAGAGGCCCTCAGGTGACCTACACGCAGAGGCGGGGCCAAATCCAAAGCTGAGCCCCAGGAGCTGTGCAAACAAAGAAGAAAAAGGGAAATCTATCCCAGCAGTGGAATACCTGAATAGACAATGAATCATCCCAAAATTGAGGCGGTGGACTTTCTGTGATTTTGTCTGTATAGCTTTGCTTATACCATTTGTCCTATGGTTCTGTCTGTACGTCTTTTGTTTCTTTGCCTTTTAGTATAGTTTATAGGGCTTGTTATCATTGGTGGATTTCTTTTTTGGTTTGGTTGCTCTCTTCTTTCTTTCTTTCTTTTTTTAAATTACTTTTTATTTTTTTTTAATTTTTAATATTTTTATAACTTTATTTTATTTATTTTTTACTTTCTTTTTTTCTCCCTTTTGTTCAGAGCTGTGTGGCTGACAGGGTCTGGGTGCTCGAAGGGTGTCAGGCCTGTGCCTCTGAGGCAGGAGAGCCAAGTTCAGGACATTGGTCCACGAGAGACCCCCCCCCCCGGCACCACGTAATATCAAAAGGCGAAAGCTCTCCCAGAGATCTCCATCTAAATGCTAACACCCAGCTCCACTCAACGACCAGCAAGCTACAGTGCTGGAAACCCTATGCCAAACAACTAGCAAGAGAGGAACATAACCCCACCCATTAGCACACAGGCTGCCTAAAATCATAATAAGGTCACAGACACCCCAAAACACACCACAGGATGCGGTCCTGCCCACCTGAAAGACAAGATGCAGCCTCATCCACCAGAACACAGGCACCACTCCCATCCACCAGGAAGCCTACACAACCCACTGAACCTACCTTAGCCATTGGGGGCAGACACCAAAAACAGCAGAAAATACGAACCTGCAGCCTGCAAAAAGGAGACCCCAAACACAGTAAGTTAAGCAAAATGAGAATACAGAGAAATACACAGCAGATGAAGGAACAAGGAAAAAACCCACCAGACCAAACAAATGAGGAGGAAATAGGCAGTCCACCTGAAAAAGAACTCAGAGTAAGCATAGTAAACATGAGCCAAAAGCTTGGAAATAGAACAGAGAAAATACAATAAACGTTTAACAAGGACCTAGAAGAACTAAGGAGCAAACAAACAATGATGAAGAACACAATAAATGAAATTAAAAATTCTCTGTAAGGAATCAACAACAGAATAACTGAGGCAGAAGAACAGAAAAGTGACCTGGAAGATAAAATAGTAGAAATAACTACTGCAGAGCAGAATAAAGAAAAAAGAATAAAAAGAATTGAGGACAGTCTCAGAGACCTCTGGGACAACATTAAACACACCAACATTCGAATTATAGGGGCCGCAGAAGAAGAAGAGAAAAAGAAAGGGACTGAGAAAATATTTGAGGAGAATACAGTTGGAAACTTCCCTTATATGGGAAAGGAAATAGGCAATCAAGTCCAGGAAGCGCAGACAGTGCCATACAGGAAATATCCAAGGAGAAACATGCCAAGACACATATTAATCAAACTATCAAAACTTAAATACAAAGAAAAAATATTAAAAGCAGCAAGGGAAAACAACAAATAACATACAAGGGAATCCCCATAAGGTTAACAACTGACCTTTCAGCAGAAACTCTGCAAGCCAGATGGGAGTGGCAAGACACATTCAAAGTGATGAAAGGGAAAAACCTACAACCAAGATAATTCTACCCAGCAAGGATCTCATTCAGATTTGACGGAGAAATTAAAACCTTTACAGACAAGCCAAGGCTAAGAGAATTCAGCACCACAAAACCAGCTTTACTACAAATGCTAAAGGAAATTCTCTAGATAGGAAACACAAGAGAAGGAAAAAACCTCCAATAACAAACCCAAAAGAATTAAGAAAATGGGAATAGGAACATATGTATCAATAACTACCTTAATGTAAATGAATTAAATGCTCCAACCAAAGGACACAGACTGGCTGAATGGACACAAAAACAAGACCCCTATATATGCTGTCTACAAAGGAACCACTTCAGACACATACTAGGGACACATACAGACTGAAAGTGAGGGGATGGAAAAAGATATTCCATGCACATGGATATCAAAAGAAAGCTGGAATAGCAATTCTCATATCAGACAAAATAGACTTTAAAATAAAGACTGTTACAAGAGACAAAGAAGGACACTACATAATCATCAAGGGATCGATCCAAGAAGAAGATATAACAATTGTAAATATTTACGCACCTAAAATAGGAGCACCTCAATACATAAGGCAAATGCTAACAGCCATAGAAGGGGAAATCAACAGTAACACAATCATAGGAGGGGACTTTAACACCCCACTTTCACCAAAGGACAGATCATCCAAAATGAAAATAGATAAGGAAACACAAGCTTTAAATGACACATTAAACAAGATGGACTTAATTGATATTTATAGAACATTCCATCCATAAAGAACAGAATACGCTTTCTTCTCAAGTGCTCATGGAACATTCTCCAGGATAGATCATATATTGACTTGTCACAAGTCAAGCCCTGGTAAATGTAAGAAAATTAAAATCGTATCAAGTACCTATTCTGACCATAATGCTACAAGACTAGATATCAATTACAGGAAAAGATCTGTAAAAAATACAAACACATGGAGGCTAAACAATATGTTACTAAATTACCAAGAGATCACTGAAGAAATCAAAAAATACCTAGAAACGAATGACAATGAAAACACGATGACGCAAAACCTACGGGATGCTGCAAAAGCAGTTGTAAGAGGGCAGTTTATAGCAATACAAGCCTACCTCAAGAAGGAAGAAACAACTCAAATGAACAATCTAACCTTACACTTAAAGCAAATAGGGAAAGAAGAACAAAAAAACCCCCAAAGTTAGCAGAAGGAAAGAAATCATAAAAATCAGATCAGAAATAAATGAAAAACAAATGAAGGAAACGAGAGCAAAAATCAATAAAACTAAAAGCTGGTTCTTTGAGAAGATAAACAAAATTGATAAACCATTAGCCAGACTCATTAAGAAAAAAAGGAAGAAGACTCAAATCAATAGAATTAGAAATGAAAAAGGAGAAGTAACAACAGACACTGCAGAAATACAATGGATCATGAGAGATCACTACAAGCAACTCTATGCCAACAAAATGGACAACCTGGAAGAAACACACAAATTCTTAGAAATGCACAACCTTCTGAGACTGAACCAGGAAGAAATAGAAAATATAAAGACACCAATCAGAAGCACTGAAATAGAGACTGTGATTAAAAATCTTCCAACAAACAAAAGCCCAGGACCAGATGGTTTCACAGGCGAGTTCTAGCAAACATTTAGAGAAGAGCTAACACCTATCCTTCTCAAACTCTTCCAAAATATAGCAGAGGGAGAAACATTCCCAAACTCATTCTACGAGGCCACCATCACCCTGATACCAAAACCAGACAAAGATGTCACAAAGAAAGAAAACTACAGACCAATATCACTGATGAACATAGATGCAAAAATCCTCAACAAAATACTAGCAAACAGAATCCAACAGCACATTAAAAGGATCCTACACCATGATCAAGTCGGGTTTATCCCAGGAATGAAAGCATTCTTCAATATATGCAAATCAATCAATGTGATAAACCATATTAACAAATAGAAGGAGAAAAACCATATGATCATCTCAATAGATGCAGGAAAAGCTTTCCACAAAATTCAACACCCATTTACGATAAAAACCCTCCAGAAAGTAGGCATAGAGGGAACTTGCCTCAACATAATAAAGGCCATGTATGACAAACCCACAGCCAACACCGTTTTCAATGGTGAAAAACTGAAACCATTTCCTCTAAGATGAGGAACAAGACAAGGTTGTTCACTCTCACCACTATTATTCAACATAGTTTTGGAAGTTCTAGCCACAGAAATCAGAGAAAAAAAGAAATAAAAGGAATCCGAATTGGAAAAGAAGAAGTAAAGCTGTCACTGTTTGCAGATGACATGATACTATACATAGAGAATCCTAAAGATGCTACCAGAACACTACGAGAGCTAATAAGTGAATTTGGTTATATAACAGGATACAAAATAAATGAACAGAAATCTCTTGCATTCCTATATACTAATAATGAAAAATCTGAAACACAAATTAAGGAAACACTCCCATTTACCACTGCAACAAAAAGAATAAAATACCTAGGAATAAACCTACCTAAGGAGACAAAAGACCTTTATGCAGAAAACGGTAAGACACTGAGGAAAGAAATTAAACATGATACAAACAGATGGAGAGATATACCATGTTCTTGGATTGGAAGAATCAACATTGTGAAAATGACAATACTACCCACAGCAATCTACAGATTCAATGCAATACCTATCCAACTACCAACGGCATTTTTCACAGAATTAGAACAAAAAATTTCACAATTTGTATGGAAACACAAAAGACCCTGAATACCAAAAGCAATCTTGAGAAAGAAAAACAGAGCTAGAGGAATTACGCTCCCAGGCCTCAGACGATATTACAAAGGTACAGTAACCAAGACAGTATGGTACTGGCACAAAGACAGAAATATACATCAATGGAACAGGATAGAAAGCCCAGAGAGAAACCCATGCACATATGGTCACCTTATTTTTCATAAAGGAGGCAAGAATATACAATGGAGAAAAGACAGCCTCTTCAATAATGGTGCTGGGAAAACTGGACAGCTACATTTAAAAGAATGAAATTAGAACACTCCCTAACACCATACACAAAAATAAGCTCAAAATGGATTAAAGACCTAAATGTAAGACCAGACACTATAAAACTCTTAGAGGAAAACATAGGCAGAATACTCTATGACATAAATCACAGCAAGATCCTTTTTGACCCACCTCCTAGAGAAATGGAAATAAACACAAAACTAAACAAATGGGACCTAATGAAACTTCAAAGCTTTTGCACAGCAAAGGAAACCATAAACAAGATGAAAAGACAATCCTGAGAATGGGAGAAAATATTTGCAAATGAAGAAACTGACAAAGGATTAATCTCAAAATATACAAGCAGCTCATGCAGCTCAACATCAAAAAAACAAACAAGCCAATCCCAAAATGGGCAGAAGCCCTAAACAGACATTTCTCCAAAGAAAATATACAGATTGACAACAAACCCATGAAAGGATGTTCAACATCACTAATCATTAGAGAAATGCAAATCAAAAGTGCAATGAGGTATCACCTCACACCGGTCAGAATGGCCATCATCAAAAAAATCTACAAACAATAAATGCTGGAGAGGGTGTGGAGAAAAGGGAACACTCTTGTACTGTTGGTGGGAATGTAAATTGATACAGTCACTATGGAGAACCGTATGTCGGGTCCTTAAAAAACTAAAAATAGAACTACCATACGACCCAGCAATCCCACTGCTGGGCATATACCCTGAGAAAATCATCATTCAAAAAGAGACATGTACCAGAATGTTCTTTGAAGCTCTATTTACAATAGCCAGGACATGGAAGCATCCTAAGTGTCCAGTGACAGATGAATGGATAATGAAGATGTGGCACATATATACAATGGAATATTACTCAGCTGTAAAGAGAAACGAAATTGAGTTATTCATAGTGAGGTGGATTGACCTAGAGTCTGTCATACAAAGTGAAGTAAGTCAGAAAGAGAAAAACAAATCCCATATGCTAACACATATATATGGAATCTAAAAAAAAAAGAAAGAAAGAAAGAGAAAATGGTTCTGAAGAACCTAGGGGCAGGACAGGAATAAATACGCAGACATAGTGAATGGACTTGAGGACATAGGAAGGGGGAAGGGTAAGCTGGGACAAAGAGAGAGTGGCATGGACATATATACACTACCAAATGTAAAATAGACAGCTAGTGGGAAGTAGCCACATAGCACAGAGAGATCAGCTCAGTGCTTGGTGACCACCTAGAGGGGTGGGATAGGGAGGGTGGGAGGGAGATGCAAGAGGGAGGAGATGTGGGGATATATGTATATGTATAGCTGTTTCACTTTGTTATAAAGCAGAAAGTAACACACCATTGTAAAGCAATTATACTCCAATAAAGATATTTTAAAATAATAATAAAAAATAAATAAATAAAATGTGAATGACTGTTTTACATGTGATTCATCACAAAATCATAAAAGTGCAATTCTCCATTGTATATGTTTACAAATATATTCATGATGCTGACTAAGGTCCTCATATGACTGTGGCTTTGGTCTTGAAACATGCAGAAATTTTTTCTTGAATTTCTATCAAACACAACTACCCAGCTGCCATTAACAAGTGATGTGCAAAGTCAGAGAGGGTCAACGCTTGTAGGTTTTGGGAAAATTTTCTCCATTCTGTGAAGTGTCGAAGTCATTTATTGAACACCCACTAAGTGTAAAACAGGGCAGGACACTAAAATACTGAAAAAATGGACAACATATACTTTAAGTCTTCAAAGAGGTGATATTGACCTTAAAATATGTGAGAAAATAACCAACAAAATGAAGAGTGCTATACTATCATTTTAGATAACAAATATGTGAGTTAAAATACATTTCTATGTGATCAAATATAAGCTGTTATTATTAAGGATTGACAACTATATTTGTATTGAGGAGAACTGTATTGAAGCAGCCTATGAACTTATTAATGGTTTACTGATTGATTGACTTATAGATCTTGGAAAGCAAAAATTTTCTTAAGGTCAAGTTGTAAAGGTAGGAAAGTAAAGACCATGTAGGATTTAAGATTGTGAAGAAGTTGAAAGACTTCCTAGGCAGATGAAATAGGGATATATTGGAATATAAGGAAAAGAACTTGCACTCCAGATAAGTGAATGCAGTTGGGTGAATGGATTATTTGCTGTATGAAAGAAGTGGGGAGAACTACTGGAAGTGGATTTTGGTGGATTAGAGTATGAGTATCTTGAATGCCAAGCTAGGGGATTGAGATTCCACCTGGCAGGCTGTTTTTGAAGGATGGCATGCCCAGGAAGCCAGGGCTGAGTAGTTCATTGCTAGTCATAGTCAGGGACTCAATCATTCAGCCTGGTTGTCTAATTTTTCTACTGCAGGAAATTCATATGAAGAAAGGTTGGGTGGAAGACTGTGATGGGCTGAAGACCACTTATCCTTACCCTTACTACTAAAATCACTAAAATGCTAAACCTTCAATGGAACAGCCTTCTGGCTTGACTAGGAACACTACTTCACAAATAAAGGATGAAACCAAAAGGTTTATCAAACTCAGACCTAGAAGTGGGGAGAATGGTGGGAAGGCTGCAAATAGTCAATCATTTAATACTGAATGGAGAATGAAGGACTCTAGAACTAACCTTTGGAGAAAAGAAAGAACAGAAAAGATAAGATTTGGAACACTCATTATTATTCCTGTTTTCATATAACAGGGTTTCTTGTCATCCAACTATTCGTTATCTACATCCTAATTTTAAGGTGTCTATAGATTCCAGCCCTTCTAAGTCAGCAAACTGCTCATCCTGTTTCAGAAAATTACTCACTGATGGATTCATAACATAAACATAATACCGTATAATAGAAATAAAATTCAAATCAACTTTAAAGTGAAATTCTGAATTTTAAAGATATAATATCATGAAGCCATTGTAAATAATACCAGAGATCTGCTGGGTTAAACATACAAAGCCACTGATAAATGAGGATGTGTAGTTAACAATTTAAAAACGAGATACAATAGAAGTAAAAGAAAAAACAATTGAGTATCAAATAATTAAGAGAAGGCCTTGGAAAACTGTTGAATTTTTACCAGAATTAGCCTGTTTGAGCTGCTAACATTGAACATGCAGTGAAGGACAGTTTACTGTCCCATAAACCAGTTTTGCTGAAATAATCACTCGAAACAGAATGTAATTCTTTTTTTTAACTGTAGCACTTGTGCTTAATTAAAATTTAACCTAAATTTTACTGGCTATAAGAGAAAATATACTGGATTCGTTTATATAATAACATATTTTGACATAAATTTCAAATGGAAATTATTTTCAAATGTATTTTCAATTACTCTTCAGTCACTATTTACAGATGATTTTAAGTATATCGATTTTTTTTTTCATGTACAAATCATCCTTGAAAAATAAGGATTCTTTTACTTGAGTAGGACTTATCTTAATCCAGAGATCAGATCTAGGTCCAATAGACAAAATTTTAAAACTTAAAATTTTCTAATAGTAAAAGGCACTTAAAAAGTTAAAACCTCCTAACAGACCAGCATTCCGACTATAGAACCAGCTGATTTATGGGTAGTGAGCATTTTGTTATCAAAATACTCATCCACAGCTGAGTGAGCCTATAGCATGGATACATGGTAGATTTCTGTACCAGAAATTGGATGAGCTTGTGTGTGGATCTCCTTCCAAATGCTAAGATTTCAAGGGCTTAACTGAGACCAGAACAGCATTTTCCAAAGTTGCTAGAAACAAAGAGTCCTTTAAAATGTTCCACTGACAAAGGGTTGTAGAGCCAAATAAAGTTTAAAAACACTTCAGACCAAACTCTACTTAACAGTGAAATTCACAGAGCACATTATAGCTCATTCCACATCTCAAAAGTCCTCCAGTCACGAAACATGTTTAAATTTACTGAACCCAGGATTTCTCAAGTTTATTTTACTACAAAATCCTTTTTCTTACTTTTTTTTCTTTTTTGTTGACTTCACATTCACTAATGTCCCATGGGAGCATAGGTGATATTCAAAATATTTAACAAACTTCAAGTGAAGGCACTAAACAATCAGAAGGCTGTCTGACTAATTAGACTGACCATAAAACTAGTGTTCTTTGGATCACTATTTAGAGGAAAAATCTGGTTTAAAACTGAGATCTTAATTGATAATCTAATGCCATCAATCTGCAAAGTTGCCTTAATTAGTAGGGTTTTTTTTTTCTTTTTTTTGGTTACAGTTGCTGGACTTAAAATGTAGCTGATATAATGTAAATCATTTCAAAAACGTCAAATGTATGATGTCACATGTTCTCTAGCATCAAATCCATTTCACTAAGTCTAAAATAATCTCTTTCAAGAGACGCAATATTTTTTTAACCCTGGAAGGTTCGGTTCTAACCTTAAAATAACTTAAAGACACTTTTCAAAACTAAACTAAAAATTGAAAAAAATAAATAAGAAGTAGAAAAAGGCAAGAGCTAAAGTAAGAGACATTTTCACTGGCCATTAAAAAAATGCTCTTCTTAAATCTGATTTTTAAAAATTAATAAAAAAGACTGGCAATTAACTTATTTTCCCTGGTGACTACTGCCTGTTTGGGGTAATACAAACATTTACCTAGGTAACTGTGATTTAGAAGGAGTAAGAATTATATTTTTGGTCTCTGTCCCAGTTTCTGCCACAGTTTCTAAAACCCTTGGGATTTCCTAGGTGATGAGATGATAATGGTGTCTTTTGTTACGTTAACAAGGTGATCTTTGGAAAGCACCTAAGGATGGGAGCGGGCAGCCTGTGGAGCCAACCTTGTGATTAGAGGTTGGAACTTTCAGTCCCACCCCCTTGACCTCAGGGCAGGGAAGAGCCACTCAAGATTGAGCTCAATCGCCCATGGTCAATGAGTCATTCAGTCACGCCTGTGTACTGAAGCCTCCATAAACCCCCAACGACAGGGTTCAGGGAGCTTCCCAGTTGGTGAGCACATGGAGATTTGGGGAGAGTGGGCTTCCATGCTTTCTCCCCATACCTCGTCCTATACATGTTTTCTATCTGGCTGTTGCTGAGTTTTATCATTTTATAATACACCGGTTAATCTAGTTAATAGAATATTTCTGTGAGTTCTATGAGTCACTTGAGCAAATTAATTAAAGCTAAGAAGGGGGTCGTTGGAACCTCTGATCTGTGGTACAAGGGTCAGAAGCACAGGTGACAACATATACTCGGTGACTGGCACCTGAAGTGTGTGTGTGCATTCCTGCTGGACTGAGCCCTTAACATGTGAGATCTGATGCTATCTACAGGTAGATAGTGCCAGAATTGAGTTGAATTATAGGACACCCAGCCGTTTGAGCACTGCTACGCTCTCTCATTGGAAATGGGGTGCTCAGGACCACTTAATGCTTTCCAGGCTCTGGCTTCTGTGAACTCATGACAACAGTAACCTCTGAAACATACACGTGTACCTTTGCCACAAAAAACTTCTGACAGACACAAAAGAAATTAATAAAAGTTGCTAAGAAAGGGGGTAAGGGACCTAACGTTGGTTGGATGAGGGGGAAAAATATTCCAGAAGGAATTACTACTACTATTTATCTTTTGATAGTATGTGATTTTTAAATATGTGATCTCATTAGATTTTCCAAATACAAATAAACAAGATAATTATCATTTCTTTAAAAAAAGGCTGAAGAAAATGTAGTTTTATATACTTCAGAAAAAAGAAAATTGAGGGAGGATTTGATTATAGTGTTCAGTAGGCCAAGAAATGTGAATAAAGAAAGAATTACTATAAAGGGGCCAGAAAAATGATTTAGGAGACAAGACTTTAGGAGACACTTTCTGATAAGCATAGCAGTAACTCTTCCCATTTCCTTTGTTTTTGGCCACGAATGGTTAAAGGCTCCTGTGAGAGGGCTACAAGGGGACTAGTGTCCACATCAAGTGGATAGCTTAGATCCTGATACCAACTACTGGAAATTATCCAGGGCCCAGGAAAGAAGTACTGGTAAGCTGCAGTTGCCAGCACGGTGCTTGGTAGATGTAAATATTTGTGGGTCTGCTAAATTAACGGTAAGACTATAATTCATAATATCTTGCACACAAACTAGATTGGTAAGTTTTCAGTGGATGACTTTATTACCATTCAGAACTCAGTTAGATGGAACAGTACTCCTCAATGATTGAGAAATCAATCTTCCTCAATCTTCATGTATCACCATCTGCAAACATTGCTCTCTGTTACAGATTACCTGCCTTTAGCTATGGATGAGACAGTGAGATGCATTTCATTCTCCTCTTCCTGGACACACAGAACAATGACCTTTTCTAACCTCCCTTGGAGCCAGGCAGAGGTCAAGTTTTTGCATTCTTGTTGAAAGGGTATGGGTCTACCACTTTCAGGCCTGGCCAGGAGATACTATGCATGATTGCCCATGTTCCCTTCTGCTGTAGTTTAGGTAGTCATGCATTTAAGACAACACCTCAAGGTGGAGGGGGCATGGGTTCCTGATTCACTACTTGAAAGCAATCTGCTAAGAATGAACCACCTAATTCACACTGGTCTCTGACAAGAGAAATAAACATTTATTAAGTTAAGACACTTGGCTTTCAGGAGTGTTTGTTAGACTACCTAGCATCAATTACCTTGAGTAATTCATTGCTAAACTGGTACACTGGTAATAACCACGGACTAGTGATGAGTCTACTTAATTCCAATCCTCTCCATTTCTCATTGCTGATTTACTCTATACTCACCAGAAATTATTTTTCATAGGACTTCTTGATGACCATGTCAGTCTAGAATTACCCATAGTACCTCTATGTCTATCTCTTCCTCCAATTCAACTTCCCAATAGGGGACCTGGCATTACCCCTCTGTGTAGATACAACCATGGAGGATCAGGTCCTAATGAGATCGTATCTAGAAGGGCCCTGTTCTGCAAGGTTTATGGTTTATTTTGCTATACCTTGGTTTCATATGTTGGTTTAAAATAAAAAGTGACATGATTTTTGAAGGTTGAAGCTGAGTGGCTGAACCAAATTTCTATAATCAAGTTAACATATATTTTCCCCCTGAATCTGTACTAGGTCATTTCTTAAAAATTATTTTTTCTATCCTATGAATCTATATGTTTACATAAGCATTAGCTATTATTCCCAACATCTATGTTATGGATGGAAAATAGGATGCTTCTCGTGTCCCAACTCAAATCAAACAGTAAAGCATTGTTTACATTATACAAGGTTTACATTGCACAGGACTGTTTATATTCTATAAGCATCCTGAGGTCATGTCTAGACCCAATGGGAAAAAATGTCATAATAGATTAGTAAGGACTGTAATGAAGATGGAAGGGGAAAGTGGTGGCATATGTGCTAGGCATTTATTTCCCCAACTGAGGTCATTTCCTTGTCATGTACAGTAAAAGATCACAATGTTACTGTAGTTGCTCATGTGCTGCAATCCACTGCCCACCCACCCACCCACCTAACATTTCTGAGGACTTAATCTGTGCCAAGGACTCTACTCTCTGCCTGAAAGGCAAGTGAAAAATACAACCCAGGTCTTTCCTGAAGGAGCACATAAAGGAAGACTGATCTCTGAATAGTAAGTGACACAAGATAATGGCTGAATGGGTGGTTTCTTTTATCGTGCACTTGCAGGATAGAAAGCTGAGAGAAAAATAGCTCCAGAGAGTTGGACAGTTATATTATCATTGATTTTCGAGTGACCACCAATTAAAGGGCATGTTTAGCAGCTAGAAATGAGGACCTCATTAGATGACTACAAGAGCCAGACACTTTCAAAACGTTCCCCTAAAACTCTCAGTTCCATTTTCATTTCATGAAGAGACAGCTTGGGAAGTCGGAGGTCACGCTCTTGTATGTCCACAACAGGGATGATTTAAGGCACCGGTAAGCTCCTGCTGAGCTGCCACCTAAGGTCATATGACTGTGAATCATGGCCAGATATAATGACTTGGGCAACATTCTTTCCTGCAAATATGTACAAGATGGATGATGAATAGTATTGAAGTATAATATATGGTGCCGATCATGAATTTAAATTCCCTCAGAAATGGAGGAGAAACAATTAGCAAAGGGCATTCTTGACTTCGTTGAGCAGCAATGCCCTTCTGACTCCTGAGACACTCATTTTCAGCAGTCAGGCCACAAGATGTGTCTTCAATTTCTGCAAAATCTAGTTCTAGCTAGATTTTGGGAAGTAATGGGAACATGATCTTAATGGATGTCTCATGTTTCTCATGCAGTGTGGCTGTGGAAGTTTAGGGGATGGAGTCAATAAAAAAGACAGGTCCTTTTTTACAGCATTCTTTGTATCTGTTCAACCTTGTCACTACCATAGTGTCCTACTAAAAGGACGTTTCAGGGATTGTGTGAGGCCTGGTACAGTGTGTTTTTATAGTGAGAGTGGGTCAGCGGATGGAGAATCACATGAGAGAAAACAAGAGGATGAGGTGCTTATTCCTGGCTCCGGCTTCACCTCAGAGAATGACCTTGGCAGAAGCACTTAACCTCACTTTGAATCTTTGAACCTCAGTTTTCTCATCTGTGAAATGAGGAAAGAACATCTGCCCCTTTGCTCCCTCTCAGGATTGTTGGAGGATTAAACAGATCAGGGCTATAACCTGAACTACGGTGAACCCATGAGGAAAAAAATTAGACATCACTTAACTATATAATATTCTTTTTAATCATTACTAATTTCCAAAGGTGAAGAAAACCTTGTTAAAAAAAAATATGTAAGCTGATTGTTTTTCTGGAAACAAAATAAAGGCTCAACTAGCAACCCTGCATTAAAAAAGAGAACCTGAAATTCACATTCCAAATCTACTTCGAGACAGAAAGACCCCCAAATTCCTTCCAGTTTCCTAAGATTTTTCCACTATAATTTTTTTTCATTATTGTCTTCTTCATAAAATGTTCGTTATATTTTGGGGTTTTGCTATTGCATAGTTTAGCATATATAAGGAAATCGTCTTTCCAATTCACAAATAAAAAAGGGAGTACAGGAGAGAAGAAGGAAGAGAGGGAAGGAGGAAGGAATAAACAGAGAACAAACCCACGTGGCTAAAAGAAACTGACCTGAGAAGACAAAACAATTCATAATTTAAAATACTATATAATACAAATGAAGTTCAAGATGTGTTTGCCCAGAAGAGGACTGACTTGAAGTAAACTGATATGATTTTCTGGATGACACCCTGTATTTCCCTGCTTTAGTGAAACAGCCAGTCATAGAAGAGCTCTATCTACAGGGAAATTATGAAAGAAACAATCTTCATTTCTCCGTGATTCTTTAAAACCAAATTGGACTTTATTCCTTCTTATTTCTCTCTCAAACTCCACTCCTCGACATAGAAAATAGCATTCTGGAATGACTTAGAATTAGAGATCAGTCAATATTTCATGATTTTAAGGTTCTTCATTAGGAACAATGTGAATTCGGGCCCAATAATCCTAATCCTAGCTTTTTCTTTAGTTCTATAGTTCTATTAGGCCATGTTGTTAGAGCACTGTTTACACTTATTGCCAATAGTCTCTGGATTGGAGGTCAAACTGTTACTTACCTTCTTCAGCATACCGTTCAATGATTAAATGCCCCCAAGGACTTTTAAGAATCATTTTCATCTTGTAAATATGTTTTAATTGACATCTTAACTTTATAGTTGCTTCCCCTGTGAGGGAAAGAGACTAGGGCGATGGAGCGTTTTTGCTTCTTACTTTGTATTTTTTCAAGGACTTATTACTTTTTAAATTAAAATCAAGGAACCAGCACAAGAATGCTAGTAAGGTATAAGTGAGATGTAATGCTTGGTGTGCATAAGGGTTCAATAGTCCACTGTGAGAGTGCAGCCTTTTGAACAACCTCAGCGATAAGCGGGAACCACTTGTCCAAGACTATTTTATTTAAGATGCAATACTCATTTCTATCCCCTTCAATACATTTTAAGTACTCCAAGCTAGAATAATGGGGCTAGAGGTGCAAGAAGAATATTATACCAAACAGGGGCAATATAAAAAACATTACAATCAAATTTTCCTTATTAAAAATATAAGTCAAAAACCTAAATACAATATTATTCCACAGAGTTTTAAGGTATATTAAAAACACTGTGATAGGATGTTTCAAAAATTATGGTACAATCCCCTTCTGACACCCTCATTCCTGAGTCACCACTTCAGCAGGACTGGGCTTTGGCATACTCAACCCACATGATGAGACAATAGCAAAAGAGCTTGATGGCTCAGTTGCCGAGGACTAGCCCACTAGGTTCTGAAGACAAGTAGACCAGGTGCTCCCACTGTCCAAGCCAACCACCGAACCTGTGAGCGAGGCTGTCTCAGACAAGCTCTCACTCAGCTGATCCATCAGTTGACTAAAACTGCATGAAGGAGCCCAGATAAAACCAAAAGTAAAACACTACCCAGATGAATCCAGTCCCAAATTGCCAAGTAATTGCTATTTTAAGCCACTAAGTTTTTTGTTGTTGTTGTTTTGTTTTTTATATCTTTATTGGAGTATAATTTCTTTACAATGGTGTGTTAGTTTCTGCTTTATAACAAAGTGAATCAGTTATACATATACATATGTTCCCACATCTCTTCCCTCTTGTGTCTCCCTCCCTATCCCACCCCTCTAGGTGGTCACAAAGCACCAAGCTGATCTCCCTAAGCCACTAAGTTTTGAGATGGTTTGTAATACAGCAAAAGCTAATCTATACTATAATACGATTTGGTCAAGTGGGTTTATCCTTGAGAATGCAAGGTTGGTTCAGTATCAGCCAGTCAAATCATGTGATTCACTGTATTAGTTAAATAAAAGGAGAAAATCATATCATCATTCTTTTTAGATAGAAGAGATAAAAAGCATCCCATGAGGTTCAAAATCTATTGGGTAGGGTAAATTTTATAAAACTAGATCCAAATAATAACTATCTTTCTTTGATAAAGGCTATATACCAAAAATACATGGTACATGTATACACTAACAAAAATTATTATACTACTAATTTTTTTTAAAAATTAGCATTTCCTTTAAGGAGAGAATTGAGATAAAGATTTCTAACATTACTGGTCTATTGGAACTGACCTTTTTGGAGCTGTGTATTGAGAGAAATAGAAAGAGAGAGAAGGTTTAGAAGAATATAGATAAAAATGTCATATTTATAGATTGTTTTGATTATGTATTTCATTGGAAACACAGGAAAAATCAATAAGCTATTAAATCTAAGAAAAGAGCTCAACATAGGGGCTGGAAAAAAATTAATACACCAAAATCAATTGTGTTCCTCCATAGCATCAATATCTAGATACAATACAAGATGAATTTACCATAGTAACAAAACCTATAGAGAGTATGGGGTTTCACCTAATAACTTATGCAGAAAATCTTCATAATGAAAACTTTATTAGAGGACACATGAGTAAAAGAAATTTATATCACAGGTATGGATGAGATGACTTACTATAATAATATAAATGTCCTTATATTAATCTATAAAATTAAATGCAACTGTAATAAAAGGCCAAGCTCTTTTTTTTTTTTTTGAGGGACAGCATAAAAAAGTGATTCTAAAATGTATCTGGGGGACTTCCCTGGTGGCGCAGTGGTTGAGAATCCGCCTGCCAATGGAGGGAACACGGGTTCAATCCCTGGTCCAGGAAGATCCCACATGCCACGGAGCAACTAAGCTGGTGCGCCACAACTGCTGAGCCTGCACTCTAGAGCCCACGAGCCGCAACTACTGAAGCCCACGAGCCTGGAGCCTGTGCTCCACAACAAAGGAAGCCACTGCAATGAGAAGCCTGTGCACCACAACAAAGAGTAGCCTCCTGCCCCACCCCTCGCTGCAAACAGACAAAGCTCACACGCAGCAATGAAGACCCAATGCAGCCAAAAAAAAAAAAAAAAAAAAAAAGAGCACATTGCTCTATCTCCTATAAAAAAATTAAAATAAAATAAAGTAAAATAAAATGTACCTGGAAGAATAAAGTTCTCCATACAGCTAAGGTAGTTTTGAAAAATAAGCTCAAAATGGAGAATGTGCCCTATACATTAAGATATATTGGGAAGTCATGATAGATAAGAACTGTGTGATGCCCTTGGAAGAAACAGCAAACAAGAAAACAAATCAAACAGGTGGCCTAGAAATAGAGCTGTATACAGATAGAAAGTTGGCACATGAAAGAGATGGAATCATAGTCCAATGGAGGAAGTTGAATTACAGCTTTTGGGGAAACAGTCTCATTTTCAAAAGAGATATGAGACTGGATCTTAACCTAGTGATATCACTTATGTTGTACCCAGTCCTATATAGCACACCTAATCTTCACCAAAAAATCCACAAGGCATAAACTATTATCCTCATTTTACAGGTGGAAAAACTGAGGTATGAGAGATAAAATGACTAGCCTAAGAAGCACATGGTGGAGCTGGAACTTAAACCCCACAGAAATCATTCTATTAACCATTATGTTATATAATTCCACCTAATGTACAAAACTAAAATACAATAGTTTTCATATTTAAATGTGAAAAATAAAATCTAGAGAGAGTAAAAGAAATTGCAAGGGAATATATTTGTGATTTCAGGGTAAGAGATGAAATAGATCTTTGAAAAATAAAGACGCATACATTGTATGAAGCAAAGGTGATGAATTTAATTATATTAAAATTATAAATTTATTAATATAAAAATTCTGATTTAAAAAAATGGGCAGAAGAGCTGAATAGACATTTTTCCAAAGAAAACATACAGATGGCCAACAGGCATATGAAAAGATGCTCAACTTCACTAGCCATCAGGGAAATGCAAATCAAAACAACAATGAGAGATCACCTCACACATGTCAGAATGGCTATGATAAAAAAGAACAAAACTAACAAGCCTTGGCGAGGATGTGGAGAAAAGGGAACCCTGGTACACTGCTGGTGGGGATGTTAACTGATGTAGCCACTAGAGGGGTGGGATAGGGAGGGTGCAAGGGAGACACAAGAGGAAGAAGATATGGGGACATATGTATATGTATAGCTGACTCACTTTGTTATAAAGCAGAAACTAACACACCATTGTAAAGCAACTATACTCCAATAAAGATGTTAATAAAAACAAAAACAGGGGCTTCCACGGTGGCGCAGTGGTTGAGAGTCCGCCTGCCGATGCAGGGGACACGGGTTCGTGCCCCGCTCCGGGAGAATCCCACATACCGCGGAGCGGCTGGGCCCGTGAGCCATGGC